>NW_012286884.1:0-2409 GCF_000151885.1 Dipodomys ordii
TCACTGCCTTTGATTATTTTGTTCCCCGACATAAAAGGGTGGTACAATTTATTCCCCTACTGATAGGACTTGGAGTGGCTGGTGCTTTAGGCACTGGGACTGCAGGATTAGCCACTGCTGTCTCCTCATACTCCAAGCTTTCACAACAATTAGCTGATGATATTACTAAAGTTTATCAATCTGTTAAAGATCTTCAGGATCAGTTAGATTCATTAGCTGAGGTGGTTTTACAAAATCGCAGAGGTTTAGATCTTTTACCTGCTGACAGAGATGGCATTTGCTTAACTTTACAGGAAAAGTGCTGTTTTTATGCCAATAAGTCTGGCATTGTAAGAGATCGAGTTAAAAAACATCCAATGATGGGAGTATTATGGAGCTTACCCTGGATAGCACTACATACAGAGGCCGTACAGGCTGGCTCAACATGACACGCTGCCAGAAGCAGGAGGCACCCCATATAGCCTAAGACAGGGGCTCTCTCAGCCAGGCCAAAAGTCAACTCTGGCCATTTTTATAAAAGGAGGGGGAATTGTTGGAGACCCGAAACCTGCCTGAGAATGCTCTGGCCTCTTTCAAACACCTAATTAACAAGTAGCCGGTCTCGGAAATTCCCAGGTGCACATTTAGATAACTTCCTATAACAAACTACATCTGGCTAACCTTAAAACTTCTCTTATCTCCAGCCCTAAGCAAACGGCACCTGGCTAACCATAAAAGAAATCACAGGAGATACCTTTAAGATGAGCACAAGGGCCAAAAGGATAAGCATGACCCATCCCTGACCCCGGGACTTCTCACCCTTGCTTCTGCAAAGTTTTTTTTATTCTCTTTCCCTTCCCCTGTCCCTTCAGGTATATAAACCCTGCCTCACTTTAATAAAGCAGACCTTGACGCGACTCAGAACGGCTCTGTCTTTCTTAATGCGCTTGGTCTCGATCCTCTCTCGCCCCCCTTGGTTCTTTCAGGAGGTGCCCCCTCGGATCCCCCACAAAATTACCTGGCCTGCTGGACGGGTCACTCCCCCCAATCCCAACCCTTCTCCTCCCCCCCTTCTCCCCCCCCACCGACGTTGTAAAGTTCGTTTTGGACATGACAACTTATACTTCTCGTTGTTGCATCAGGTCCACCTGTATCCTTAAACAACTGCTTTTTCCCCCTCTCCTCCACAAGTTATACGGACATCAAATATAGTGAAAGCAGGGGTTATACTGTGGGGGAGGGACATACAAAGCAACAAAGACATAATCTTATAAATGCGTTGGAAACACATGCATGAAAGACAAAAACATTAAAATACATATGTAAGGGTTAATTTTCCTGACATCACATTATCTGACCTTTTCCGCTTGACTCGTACATATACTAGATATTGCAAATAAGGGAGACCATGGGACCTATGTTTCTTTGGGACTGGCTTACTTCACTTAATGTAATTTTTTCCAAGTTTTTCCATTTCCTAACAAATGGTGCAATGTCATTATTTCTGATGGAGGCATAGAATTGCATTGTCTATATATACCAGATTTTCTTGATCCATTCATCTACTGAGGGGCATCTGGGTTGGTTCCATATCTTAGCTATGGTAAATAATGCTGCAATGAACATAGTTGTGCTGGTAGCTTTAGTGTGGTCTTGTTTGTAAACATTTGGGTAAATGCCCAAAAGAGGGATTGCTGGGTCATAGGGGAGCTCTATGTGAAGTCTTTTGAGGAACCTCCATACTGTTTTCCAAAGTGGTTGAACAAGTTTACATTCCCACCAACAATGTAGTAAGGTTCCTTTTTGTCCACATCCCCTCCAGCATCTGTTGTTGTTAGAGTTCTTGATTTTTGCCGTTCTAACTGGAGTGAGGTGGTATCTCAATGTTGTTTTGATTTGCATTTCTTTTATGGCTAGGGATGTTGAACATTTCTTCATGTGTTTCTCTTTAAGTCTTTCGCCCACTTGTTTATTGGGCAGTTGTTTCTTTGAGGATTTGTTGTTGGGGGGTTTAATTTTTTGAGTTCCAAGTATATTTTATATATGAGACCCTTGTCTGTTGTATGGCTAGTAAAGATCTCCCAACCCGTGGGCTTTCTATTGATCTTGCTAGCTATGTCATTTGCCCTGCAGAAGCTCTGCAACTTTATGCAATCCTATTTGTCCAACCTTTCTTTGATTTGTTGTGTTTCCGGGTCTCTATTCAAAAAATTTCGACCTGAGCCAAAGAGACCTACGTTTCTCCTATTCCATGCTGTAATGCTTTCAGAGTGTCTGCTTTGAGGTCAATGTCTTTGATCCATTTGGAGTTGATTCTGGTGCAGGGTGATGTATAAGGATGAGTAGTACATTTCTTATCAAGCATGTAGCCTCAGCCAAAAAAGGGGCCCTTCCCACATCCCCCCCTCCCCCCCCAATCTCCCCCCCACC
>NW_012286885.1:0-2040 GCF_000151885.1 Dipodomys ordii
CTCTCTCAGGGCATTTTTTTTCATTCATTACATATATGCAGAAATAACTTACATTCAGAAAAGTTTCAGGAAATCAGCACTTTTCTGAGTTGAAGTGGTATTTCTATTGCCACCTTTGGAGTTTAAGAGGTCATCTACTGCTGTCCTGAATTTTTCAATAATGAAGTGAGACAATACATTTCTTCCCCAAATACCTGTTTCATTAGCTATCAGTAGTCAAGTTTGATTGTGTTTTCTCTTGGATTTCAAGTAATTTAGAGTCTAAGATATTTTTCCCCATACAATCACTAGCTTATAGAGTCTTTTTTTTTAAAGTTCGCTCGGTGTCTAAAATCACATTTAATGTCATATTGAAATTTTCTGCTAGATTTTTCTATATATAAAATTTGGGACAATTTTAGTAAAATATAGATTTCATAGGGTCTTCCCCCTTTTCTATGTGTTATTCCTTCAGTTATGATCAGTTAAGTTTCAGTGTATTGAAATTTTCATAGCCATATTAACTGCACTTTTCTCCCTTGTTGAGTTTAACTGACCACTCATAATGCAGTGGAAGAATTAATATTTGTATATTGTTTATTTTTTCCATGTTGCTATTCTTTTTTTCTTTTTTTTAATTTAACTTTATTTTATTTGTAAAACATATTGTACAGAGGGGTTACAATTGCATGGGCAGGATAATGCGTACATTTCTTACAAGCATTGCAGCCTCCTCCTTTGTTTACCCTTCCCATCCCTTCCCAGCCTACCCCCTCGCCCGATCCCAATCCTTCTCCTTCCCCCCTCCCCCCCACCCCTCCCCCCCCGCACCGACGTTGTAAAGCTCCTTTTCGACATGACAACTTGTATTTCTCATTGTTGCATCAGATCCACCTGTATCCTTAAACAACTGGTTTTTCCCCATCTCCTCCACAAGTTGTACTGAGATCAAATATAGTGAAAGCAGGGGTTATACTGTGGGGGAGGGACATACAAAGCAACAAAGAGATAATCTTATAAATGCGTTAGAAACACATGCATGAAAGAAAAAACATTAAAATACATATCTAAGGGTTCATTTTCCTGACATCACATTATCTGACCTTTTCCGCTTGACTCATACATATACTAGATATTGCAAATAAGGGAAACCATGGGACCTATGTTTCTTTGGGCCTGGCTTACTTCACTTAATATAATTTTTTCCAAGTTTTTCCATTTCCTAACAAATGGGGCAATGCCATTCTTTCTGATGGAGGCATAGAATTCCATTGTGTATATATACCACATTTTCTTGATCCATTCATCTACTGAGGGGCATCTGGGTTGGTTCCATATCTTAGCTATGGTAAATAATGCTGCAATAAACATAGTTGTGGTGGTAGCTTTAGTGTGGTCTTGTTTGTAAGCATTTGGGTAAATGCCCAAAAGTGGGATTGCTGGGTCATAGGGGAATTCTATGTGAAGTCTTTTGAGGAACCTCCATACTGCTTTCCAAAGTGGTTGGACAAGTTTACATTCCCACCGACAATGAAGTAAGGTTCTTAAATATATGTCAATGTCATCATTGAACTAGCCAGTTGATAATACTGGTATTTATTCAAATGCCAATATAATTTTCTACTAAAAAGTGGTGATATAGTATGCTGTTTTATCAAGTTAGCAAATATAACGCATTACATGAAAGTATGAAAGCTAATTGATTTTTTTTCTGAAATGTATTCATGGTTTTCAGATCTAGAAAATTAACATTATTAATTGAAGCTCTGATAAAAATTATTATAAAGCTAATTTTTTTGTTTTATTTATTTATTTTAAATTTTTTTGTAAAGGTGATATGCAGAGAAGTGTCAGTTATATGAGTCATGTAATGAGTGCATTTCCTTTTGAACCGTGTCATTACCTCCCTCATTCTTTCCCAGTTTTTCCTCTCCCTACTTCCCTCCCCCAAAATTGTATAGTTCCAACGTAGTATCTAGCAATTTCTGCTAAATTGGTTGACCCTTTGTCCCACCATTTCTGTGCTTAACCCTTCCCCACTCCACATCAGATAAACTTATA
>NW_012286886.1:0-871 GCF_000151885.1 Dipodomys ordii
CGTTTATGGTGCATCCCTGCTCGGACGAGGAGAGCATTCTCCGTTTTTTACCTCTCTAGATATGGGAACGTAGATTCATATCACAATATAGATACAAGATAAAAGGCAAGAAACCCGAGTTCGGGGATCCTATCCCGTGATAGTGGCTGGCCTCTTGCGGGGTTTCTGGGCGGTGGAGTCTCTCTGTTAGACCCCAGGTTTTTTTATGTTAATAGAAGAGATTAGTTCCAGTAAAAAATGTGGCATGATTATGGGTGAGAGCTGTTGGCAATATCTTGGGTGGCTCCAGAATGGGATGGTTTTTGTGAAGAGTCGCTCCGGGGCGAGCGACGTCCCCGGCCAGTGCAGGGGGTCTGGCACTCACTTCCCACCACTCTTGGCTGGCCCGGTTTAGAGAGTAAAGCACCACCACTGCGGCGGGAGCGGGGGGGGGGGGGGCGTCAGGGCGGCGGCACCCCGCGCCGCGCCCGCCGGCCCTCGGGTCGCGTCCCGACCCCACTCCCCTCCCGGCCCCCGCGGCCGCTTACTGGGGTCAGACTTGGAGAAGGTGTCCAGGTCTAGCAGGCTCCTAGGGGGAAAGCGACGCCGAGCAGGGTCGTCCTGGGGACTTGGGGCTCCGATCGCGCCCCCTCCCCCTCCCCGTGTGTGGGGTGTCCCGCAGTGCCGGCACCCCGGACAGCGCCGGAAACCTCCGCCCGGACCCGGGCCGCCTCCACCCCCTCTGCCGTCCCGATGCCCGTGTACCCCCCCCCGGGCCCCGCAGGGGGGCTCGCTCCATACTTCGTCGTCCTGGTACCCAGCTCAGCCCCCCCATCCCCGGCCCCGCGACCCGCTCCTGGGGCCGCATACCCGCCCTGGAGCCCTTCTTACA
>NW_012286887.1:0-785 GCF_000151885.1 Dipodomys ordii
TCCCCCGTCCTAGCCGCGGTTTCCAGGCAACGGTGTGGACGCGGGTGGACGCGGCGGACGCGGGTGGACACAGGGCGGACGCGGGTGGACGCGGGCGGACGCGGGCAGACGCAAGTGGATGCAGGGACTCAGCCTGCGCGGCCCGGACGCGCCATGACCTCAGCGGCGGGCAGCCAGGGCCCCGGGGCGGCCGGGGCGGCCAGGATGTCCTGGATGGCCGAGATGGCCGGGATGGCCGAGGAGGACGAGGAGGAGGAGATCACGGCCGCCACACTGCGCGGCAAACCCCGGCAGGTGCCCACGTCGGCGCAGGCCACCACGGGCTACGTCCCCCCGCGGAGACTCGGCCCCAAGGAGCACAGCTACTACAACCGGCGGGCCGAGGTGGGCGTGGCGGGGGCGCGGCGGGGGCGGGGCGGGGACGGGTGGGGCGTGGCGGGGGCGTGGCGAGGGGGCGGGTGGTGGGCGTGGCGGGGCGTGGCGGGGGCGGGGCGGGGACGGGTGGGGGCGGGGGCGGGGCGAGGACGGGTGGTGGGCGTGGCGGGTCGAGGTGGGCGTGGCGGGGCGCGGCGAGGACGGGTGGTGGGCCGGGCGGGGCGTGGTGAGGACGCAGGTGCGGGGCGAGGAGGGCATTGTTTCGTCGCGGGCTGGGTTGTTTTTGTTTTATTTTGTCTTGGTAGGTTAGAGATTGCCTTGGGCCGGTCCTGAGAAGGACTTGTATGTACGTGGTGTGCTGTATAGCGTGCTTTCGTTTTTTTGTTCTTGTTGGCGTGTCTTCCTGTCTA
>NW_012286888.1:0-1338 GCF_000151885.1 Dipodomys ordii
AAAGCTAAGGAACAGCAACCAGGCCCTGAGTTCAAGATTCTATGTACACTCATCAAGAGAGATGGGTGGAAAGTGGGAGACAAATCCCCAGCGCGTTGGCCCAGTCCCTGGGTAGGACAGGAAGCCCTAACTGCCACCCTCTCCCCGGCTGCTACAATAGCAGCGCGCGGCCGGTACGTACAGTGGTTTGAGCCATTCCAACCCGGAGTCCGGAGCGGGGTGGAGTAGGGGCCGGGGGCGGGGAGCCCCTTCTCCGGGAGCAAACAGGCTCGGTTCTGGTTATAAAAATCCACCACAAGAAAGGGATTAGGGGTGGGAGCGAGTCCCCCCACTTCCACGCTCTCGTACATGGTCCCCCGCGAAGACAGGAGGTCCCGGCGGGGAAGTCCTGCGTGCCGCCCCCCTCACTCGGCCGGCGGCGCCATCCGAGCAGGGCGGCTGGGGGAGAGGGGAGGGACAGAGCGGGGACACAGCTGGGGACACAACGGGACACATCTTGTGACACAGCGAGGACCCAGCGGAACACATCGTGGGACACAGCGAGGACCCAGCGGAACACAGCGTGGGACACAGCGAGGACACAGCGGGACACAGCGGGGACACAGCAGTAGACACAGCGGGAACCAGTGGGGGACACAGCAGGTCACAGCGGGGACTCACCAGGGGACACAGAGGGGGAAAAACTGGGACACCGCAGGACACAGTGGGACACAGCGGGACACAGCGGGGACACTGCAGGGACATAGCGGGACACAGCGGGGTACACAGCGGGACACAGCAGTGGACACAGCGGGGACACAGCGGGACACAGCGAGGACACAGCGGGACACAGCGGGACACAGCGTGGGACAAAGCAGGAGACAGCGGGGGACACAGCGGAACACAGCGTGGGACATATCGAGGACACAGCGGGACACAGCGGGACACAGCAGGGACACAGCAGGGACACAGCGGGGGACACAGCAAGGACACAGCGGGACACAGCGGGGACACTGCGGGAGTATAGCGGGACACAGCGGGGTACACAGCGGGACACAGCGGAGTACACAGCTGGGGACACAAAGGGACACATCGGGGGACACAGCGGGACCCAGCAGGACACAGCGTTGATACAGCGGGGACACCGCGGGACATAGTGGGGTACACAGCTGGGGACACAACGGGACACAGCGGTGGACACAGCGAGGACACAGCGGGACACAGCTGGGACACTGAGGGAACATAGAGGGACACAGCGGGTACACAGCGGGACACAGCGGGGGACACAGAGTGGTACACAGCGGGACACAGCTGGAAACATAGCGAGGTCACAGCGGGGGAAAAAGCGGGACAACACGG
>NW_012286889.1:0-1626 GCF_000151885.1 Dipodomys ordii
CAACCCCCATGGTAAGAGATCCCAGGAACATCCCACCCAAAACGGGCATCGGTCAGGGCACCCAGTTCTGGCGGCTCCCCTCACCCCGTCTGGGACACCCAGCTGAGCGGCCCCGCCCCCCACCCCCAGCCAGGTTCCTCGGGGCGGCGGGGAGCAGGGGGCCCCCCAGGCTGATTCTCCCCCAAACCACAGGGCGGCTCAGGTAACAGGAGGGAGGGCGGAGGGCGGGAGGAGGCCAGTCCGTTGGGCATCCGATCTCTCCCCAAACAGGTTTGAAAGTGCTTTTTTGTTTGATTTTTTTTTTTTTCCTTTTTGAAGAGGAAAGGAGAGGGAGCAGGAGTTCCCGGAGGCGGATCGGCCGAGGCTGGAGCGCCGGGGACACGCGCGGCAGACGGCCGCAGACGCCTCAAGGCTGCGCGCGGAGACGCGGGGCGGGCGGCGGCGGGCGGCGGCGGGCGCAGACAGACGGGACTCCCCACCCGAGCGGCGGCGGCGGCGGCGGGCGGCTGGGAAGCCCAGGAAACCCCGGGTTCCGTCAGCACCGCCTGGCACCGGTCCTCGCCCGCAGCGCCTCATCCCAAGACGCGGGGGCCGCGAGTGCCCCGAGGCGTGCGGGAACCCAGCCCGCCCCAGGATCTCCCGGGCAGAGCTCACCTCGAAGCTGGGAGGGGGGGACGTACCCCGTCCAGGTGTCTGTGGGCGAGGCGTCTGTCCTAACCCAGCGCCTGGGCGGCGGGGCCTGGCGTCAGGGGTGCGGGGGTCCCCGGAGAGGAGCCGTCCGGGGGGCCGCGGCTCAGGGGCGCGGGGCGACGGCAGCGGCCATAGCGAGTCACGTGCGGAGGCTGAAACTTTACCCGGAGCCCCAGACTAGAAGGGGGGGCGGAGGGTACGGAGCGGGATGGGGGGGGGGAGGCCCCCCTCCGGAGGGCCCGCCCTGGCACGCCCACCGACCAATCATGAAGCAGGGGCGGATCCTCGGGCTCGGTCACGCCCCTTTCTCCTTAACAGACCCTTGGAAAGGGAGAGTCTTAAAGGAGCCGCTCCCAGCTGCGTGCTGGACCGTGGGAATCTGGGAGAATCCCTTCCCTCAGCACCAGAATAGGAGATTCAGAGCGGCGGGGGGGGGGAGGTCCCACGATTCATACACCGTCCCCGGATTGGATCCAAGATCTTCGCTAACTATACTTCAGACAAGGGACTCATATCTTGGGTATATCGGGAACTCAAAAAATTAAACCCCGAACCGCAAATCCTCCAAGATGCAAATGCCTATTAACTAAGTGGGCTAAAGACTTACAGAGAATGATCTCTGAACACGAAAGAATGATGGCCAATAGACACCTGAAGAGATGCTCAACCTCCCTACCCGTACAAGAAATGCACCTCAAAACGACACTGGGATACCACCTCACCCCAATTAGAATGGCTATAATCTAGAACTCGAATAACGGTAGATGCTGGAGGGGATGTGGACAGATGGGAGCCTTACTGCATTGTTGGTGGCAGTGTAAACTTGTTCGACCACTTTGGACGTGAATGGAGGTTCCATGAATACTCCACATACAGCTCCTCTATGACCCAGAATCCACTTTTGGGCATTTAACTGAACGATCACAAATAATACCT
>NW_012286890.1:0-896 GCF_000151885.1 Dipodomys ordii
TGAAGTTGATAAATTTTTTGTTTTTATAACAGGAGACCAAAGTAGAGGTGTTGAGTAAATTTGCCCAATGCCACAAAACTAGTAAGTCAAAGAGTTACAATTTGCTCTGAAATCTGACAAGAAATCAAACTCTTGCCTGGTCCAATGGTTTATACCTGTAATCTCAGCTATTCAAGAGGCCAATAACTGAGGATCAAGATCCAATGCCAGCCCAGACAAATCTGGAAGACTCATCTCCAATTAACCTCCAAAAAGCCAGAAGTAGTAGTGTGGCTCAAGTGGTAGAGTGCCAGCCTTGAGCAAAAAAAAAAAAAGCCAGGAAAGAGTACAAAGCCCTAAGTTCAAGCCTCAGTACTGGCATGAAATAAAAATCAAACTGCTGACCACTTAATTATAGAGGTCCTGACCATTTAATCACAGGGGTAGGATTAAAAAGATGTGGGTTCTAAACAGAAAGAAATGATGAGGCTTTCTAGCAGCTATAAGCTACAAGAGAACAGGTTGTCATGAATGGAAAGAGACCTACCACAGTGGATTGATTCAGTGGCAATGTGCTTACCTAGCACTGCAGTAAAGAAAAAGTTCATGGGGCTAGGAAGGTGGCTCAGTGATAGAGCGCTTGCCTTGCATGCATGAGGCCCTGGGTTCGATTCCTCAGCACCACATAAGCAAAAAGAAAAAAGCCGGAAGTGGCGCTGTGGCTCAAGAGGTAGAGTGCTAGCCTTGAGCTGAAGAGCTGAGGGACAGCACCCAGACCCAGAGTTCAGGCCCCACAACCGGATCCAAAAAAAAAAGAAAAAGTTCATAAAATGACTTTCAGATCACGGGGCTGGGAAGTGGCTCAGTGATAGAGTACTTGGTTTGCATGCATGAGCCCTGGGTTCGATTCCCAGCAC
>NW_012286891.1:0-3872 GCF_000151885.1 Dipodomys ordii
TCACCTCAGAGGTAGGCTGTGTCCCCAAAATGAGGAAATTCCCATAGCTTTAGTTGCTTTTCAGAAGTGTTGGGGTAGGAAGTTTGAGAAGGGGGTTGAAATAAAAGATAGACACCTTTTAAAAAATTTGCTGATGATGATCAGAGCACTTCAGTTGGATCTCTAAGGAACAAAGCTGCATCTTTTTGCTGTGTGTGAATTTTTCTTTTCAGGGTCATATTCAGCTTCTAGGGATGTGACAGTTTACTTGAAAGTAGTAGCTCAATTTTTATTGCTCAGGATCATTGCAAGCAGAGTAAGGAAGCACTCTAGCCCTGCAGACTTCAGGAGATGGTGCAGAGAGCATGTGGGGTAGTAGTGGTGGTGGGAGTTTCACAGGCCTCAACTCAGCTGGAATTAGAAAAAACAAAACCATAGGTGAATTAGGCATGTTCAATGTTCTCATGACTTTTGGATATTGGCTGGTTTCAAGTCTGATGCTACAAAAATTTCACCTTCTGTGTGTGTGTGTGTGTGTGTGTGTGTGTGTGAGAGAGAGAGAGAGAGAGAGAGAGAGAGAGAGAGAACTTGGGCTTGAACTCAGGGCCTCATATTCTCCCTTGACTTTTTTACTCACAGCTGGCACTCATTAAACCAAGATTCCATTTCTAGCTCTTTGTCAGAAATTAAGAGATATGAGTCTCTTAGATTTGTCTGCCCTGGATGGCTTTGAACCTTGATCCTCAGATCTCAGCCTCCTGAGTAGCCAAGATTATAGATGTGAACCACTGGCACACAGCTGACTATTTTATTGAATATTTTAAATGTAGGCTTTGCAGGCAAAACTTGGAAGAGGCCTGTGGAGAGACAAGATGACCTCTTACCAATCCCCAAAGACTATTAGCCCAGAATAGACTGCTCAGTAGCCTTGCCTTTGTTGCTGGCTTCTCTATTTAGTGTTCAGCATGCATTGGTGTTGTAGGGCTTCATCTAAGATAGGTGTATTGACTAGCACCCAGGTATGCATTATCTTTTCCCTACTGGAGTCTCAGAATCATCACTTATCCCATTAGTCACATGAGAGCAATTCACTAGCTGCACAGAAGTTTCACTAAGGTTTCCACAGAGTTTGCATTGACTCTCCTGTCTTTTGGCTCTCATAACTCTATAACATTCTCATTCAAGGATGATAGGACTGTAACATGCCTCTTTTGAAAGGTAAATTGGTTTTTTTTCTTGTGATCATGATCATGGATATCTTATTTCACTTATTTATGGATTGTGATATTCAATGCTGTGTAAGGCATGAAGCCATTATATAACAAAAGCAACACAACTTGGAAAAAGGAATATTTATTGTATGGAATGAATCTCATATCTACTAATTTATGCATTCACTCAACAAATATATATTGAGTGCAAATCACATGCCATATGTTCTAGATGCCAGAAGATATTATAGTGAGCCAAGCAGAAGCCTATGCCCTCATGTAGCTTAAATTCTAGTAGATTAGAAATGGAATGCCTTTCCAAAGAAGGCTGCTGCATGAATCTTCAGCCCTAGAACCTGAGTGCTTCTCATAGTGTTTGATCAGGACATTTATCACATGGCCTAGAAAATAAAATATCTTTTTGTCAGGCAGTAATAAATTTCATTTTGATTCACCCCAGAATGTACCTGCTAGTCACATTACACAAGTCATCACCTCCCAGACACCTTCCCATGGAGCTTATCCTCCAGTAATCCAGGCCTACAGAATACACAAATCTAAATCTCATAATTGTCTCTGGTAGTACATACTTAGTCTGTGACTGCTAATAATCATCTTCTTCATGAGAGGATTAACAACACTCTTCACTGTGAGGCTTCTGTAAATGATCTTCAATTATTTAGGATTTTTACTGTCTTTCCTCCTCTCTCTCCTTCCCTTCCCTTCCTTTATTTTAATGTTTGTCCACCCTACTATGTTTCCTTCTGTCTTTTTTATTTTACCATGAACAAATTAAATGTCAGCTGCAGTACAACCCTGGATACTAAAGTAAGGAAAATAGTTGGTAACTCCATAGAATTATACCGAAAGTTGAGTTTGCATTAACCATATCAACAATATAGCTATAGATAAGCCTGCAAAGTTTAAATGTTAGTGATTATAATAATGTGTTAGTCTAACCTGAGGGGGTTCATCAAAAGAAGCACACACCCACAACTCTCCTTCATAATCCAAAGGTGGTCTCCACCCCTACTGCTAGAAGTTACTGTCCAGGATTGTAACTGGGGCTGAAAAATTTGGTGTGTGATGACTAGTCCTTTTCTTTGTGGCTGTTGCATCTATGTGCTTTATACTATTGTACTATGAAGCCTTAGCCACTATGAAGGAATAAATGGAATCCTTTAGGTAGGTTGACAAATGGAACCACTTCTTTTCGTGAAGTAGGATGATTACTCATTTTTTTGTGAAGTTATGCTGCTATGGCCCAGAATGACAATTTCTAATCAATGACAGGCACTTCTAAAAAGTCAGCAGGGAAGCTAATCAGACAACAGGCTACTGCAAACCTGAGCAGGTCATACACGTCAGCTCTTGCTGCCACCCACTCCTGCACTGTCAGCATCATCGTTGTCAGACACTGAGTGCTGCTTTGGGAACTCTGACTTCTCTTTGCTGTCTATTGTCAATTTCTTTCTGTAACCTTCACATTTCCTTTCTGCCATGCATTACCTTCCACGTGTTCTTTAATTCCTTCTTTCCAAAGCAGTATATCCACTGCTGAGTCAAAGGCAGGTGCTGTTTCACAACTGCAATCCCAGGACTAGTCTCAATTATAGTCCAGTTTAAGGAAACACAAATAGGATGCCAAGGCCTTGACCTTTTCAGACAAGCAGTAGCACAGAGCTAAGAAATCTCAATTGCATCATCTCTAGCAAAAGCACTGAAGAGACCAGGTTTTCTCCATGTATAGAACCAGGTTCATGAAATTGTAGAAGAGAGCTGCAGAAGAAGATCATATAGCTTTGCAGAGTATGGATGAACATTTCAGCACTTCGGAGCAGTACTCAGGAGGAAACTGAAGTGAGCGAAGATGCTCGGTTTGTGCTGAGCTTCTGGAGAGAAAGAATTTGAAGTGGCTTCTTTTTGATGGCTCAGATTTCAGCAAAAAATTTACTGATTCAATTCAAGAGCATTCAGCAGCAATCAAAAGAGAATGCTATAGAAATAAGCTTCAGACAGAAATGGTGGTACATGCCTCTAAGCACTAAGCAGGCAGAGGCAGGGGGATCACAAATTTGGGGAAGGATTGAAATGTGGAGGGAAGGAGACAGGGAAGGAACAAGAACTGAACTAACAAACTTCAAACCAGAGACCTAATCTTGGAAAAGCTTTTAAGCTGAAAAGATCAGTGCCTGGGGAGTTTTAGTTCATGTTAATTTCACTGATTGACTCTTGGTATGGAACCAAGTCTACTGTAAACTTAACCCCAAAGGCCCCTCCTTGTCCCTTTGTCCCAAGGGGACTATCTTACTCCTGTAAAGGCTGAGAAGGAATTTTAGTTAACTGTGAGAGAGATTTTTCACAGTTTGAGATTTTTAAATGTGTCCAAATTCTCAGAGGTTGGAGAAGAGTATTGGTTCCAAGTTGGTGGAATACAGTACAATTATTTTGATACATTTCAGCATATTTACTCTTAGCTTCAATACACTGCCATTATTTGGCTTTCCTAGATCCATCTTATAGACTGTAAAACAAAGATCTAAGATGTTCTACATCTGTCCTCTCTCCTTCTTTCTACTCCTATTTCCCAATTTCCCATACATAACTATATCATGTTTATACGTTCTTGACAAGATAGACTAAAAGCAGATTTATGCCAAACCTCCTTTTTGTAGTTAGTTC
>NW_012286892.1:0-5109 GCF_000151885.1 Dipodomys ordii
CATTTACAGGCAGACAAAATCTTATTACTAAATATAGATAATGTTAACATTATTTACTGAGTGATATGAGCAAGGGACATCTTTTTATATTTCAAGATTTTTTCTGAATGGTAAGTCCCTTTCCTCATGACCATGTACTAGTTGAATCTCAAGGAGTGTTTAAAGAATTTACCATTTTGGATTTGCCAAATAATTATGTTAGATTCATATCTCTCAAAACACAACTGCAATAACAATTATGATTCAGGTATAATTATCCAACATCAGAACAACCGAATAATAATATGGGGCGTTAAACAAGATAGATACATTTCCTTTATCTGAAACTTCAGATATAGGCAATCCAGAGTTAGCACAGCTGTTTAGCTGTTGGGAATCCTTTGGAACATGGGCTCTTACCATACTCTGTAGCTCTTGCCTTAATGGCTGAAGATGGCAGCCAGAAAATCAACCATCAGGTCTGACTTTCAGTTACAATAACAGATCTGGGACAAAGCATATTGAGGCCACATCCTTGTAAGTAAGATCCATACATGTTGCATCCAAGGCTTTCACTTTTGCTCCATTGACCAGAGCTTAGATACAGGCACAAATCTAGATACGTTGGAGCCTGCAAAGTCCAGATTTTACACTGAAGATGGCGTTTTCCACTAAAGTTGGGGATTCTAGACAATGAGACAGATATTAGAAGGCAACTGGCCCTATTTGCCATAAAATTCCATGTTAGTTTTATCACTTGGTAGTTTAGTTTTTGCACCCGAAGGCCTTTCTGGTCTTTCTGCAAAGGAAAGCATGTATGAGAACTCATGGGGACACAGGGTCAACATGAGAGAATTGGGGAAATGGTAGCTACTGTGGCTGTCCTGTCTCGGAGAGCCTGGCAGTGCTGCCCAGTGTGTGATGATATGAAAATCTGTACAGCTAGTTTAGCACAGACAGAGTTTTACTCAGTGTCAAGAAAAGAAAATCAGGGTGCAGAGAAAACTCCAGATGAGAGGCAAACTGACATTATGCTAGAATTTATATCATCTTGACTGAAATAAAATTAGATTTCAAAATAAAAATTAAAGTAGTAGAAAGTTTTCAAAATTCCTTTAGGAGCTACTGGAGCAGAAGCATTGGAAGTTCACTGATTTAGGTTTTCCACCTGCAAAAGCTCAAAGCAGTGACAATAGATATGAGACTCAGAGAGGCATAGTTAAGAAGACTGACTTCAAAAGACTAGAAAAGTTTACACATGCCAAGGGATTTTCTTCTAGTGGGAATTCTCTGTAATTGCTGATTTCCAGGGTCAGCAATTCCAATGCCAATAAATTATATATATCTAAATAAGGAAACAGCAGTTGCCTTATAAGAGAATGGAAGATTTGGTTCCTGCAAGTGAAAATCTTACTAGTAGGATAATCATTGAGTCTTTGCAAGGATGATGTAGAAAATTGTTCAAAATCCCAACAACCACGTCATGGTTATTTGCTATATCTTTTTGCTAATGCCAAAGAATGCATATCTACATCCTGTCTAGATTCTAGACAGATCTCTGGGGAAAGGAAGCTCTCTTCTGTCACCTGGTTGGTGGCAGTTGCTTCAATGGTCTTATTTGGTTCAGCCTATGGCAAGATTCTCTGAATTTCTTGATCACATTAAAGCTCCTTTGGAACAACTGGCCAATGACAGTCTCTAACATATGTTGGATACTTTTGAGTTAACATTAGAGTTTAAGTAATAGGAAAGTAGCTACTAAGACCCGTGGTTTAGAAGAAAATGAGGGACAGTTAACACTGTTGAAAAAATTTACTCAATATCTTATGTAATTGTAACCTCTCTGTACATTACCTCTACAACAATTTTTTTAATTTAATTTAATTTTATTTGTGAACATACTGTACAGAGGGGTTACAATTGCATGGGCAGGATAATGCATACATTTCTTACCAAGCATTGCCGCCTCCTCCTTTGTTTACCCTTCCCATCCCTTCCCAGCCTCCCCCCTCCCCCCAATCCCAATCCTTCTCCTTCCCCCCTCCCCCACACCCCCTTCTCCCCCCCTCCACACCGACATTGTAAAGCTCGTTTTGGACATGACAACTTGTACTTCTCATTGTTGCATCAGATCCACCTGTATCCTTAAACAACTGGTTTTTCCCCATCTCCTCCACAAGTTATACCGACATCAAATATAGTGAAAGCAGGGGTTATACTGTGGGGGAGGGACATACAAAGCAACAAAGAGATAATCTTATAAATGCGTTAGAAACACATGCATGAAAGAAAAAACATTAAAATACATATCTAAGGGTTCATTATCCTGACATCACATTATCTGACCATTTCCGCTTGACTCATACATATACTAGATACTGCAAATAAGGGAAACCATGGGACCTATGTTTCTTTGGGCCTGGCTTACTTCACTTAATATAATTTTTTCCAAGTTTTTCCATTTCCTAACAAATGGGGCAATGTCATTCTTTCTGATGGAGGCATAGAATTCCATTGTGTATATATACCACATTTTCTTGATCCATTCATCTACTGAGGGGCATCTGGGTTGGTTCCAGATCTTAGCTATGGTAAATAATGCTGCAATAAACATAGTTGTGGTGGTAGCTTTAGTGTGGTCTTGTTTGTAAGCATTTGGGTAAATGCCCAAAAGTGGGATTGCTGGGTCATAGGGGAGTTCTATGTGAAGTCTTTTGAGGAACCTCAATACTGCTTTCCAAAGTGGTTGGACAAGTTTACATTCCCACCAACAATGAAGTAAGGTTCCTTTCTGTCCACATCCCCTCCAGCATCTGTTGTTATTAGAGTTCTTGATTTTTGCCGTTCTTTCTGGGGTGAGGTGATATCTCAATGTTGTTTGATTTGCATTTCTTTTATGGCTAGGGATGTTGAACATTTCTTCATGTGTCTATTGGTCATCCTTCTTTCTTCTTCAGAGAAGTTTCTCTTTAAGTCTTTCGCTCACTTATTTATTGAGCAGTTGTTTCTTTGAGGATTTGTTGTTGGGGGGTTTAATTTTTTGAGTTCCAAGTATATTTTAGATATGAGACCCTTGTCCATTGTATGGCTAGTAAAGATCTTCTCCCAATCCGTGGGCTTTCTATTGATCTTGCTAGCTATGTCATTTGCCCTGCAGAAGCTCTGCAACTTCATGCAATCCCATTTGTCCAACCTTTCTTTGATTTGTTGTGTTTCCGGGTCTCTATTCAGAAAATTTCAGCCTGAGCCAAGTAGACCTAGGGTTTCTCCTATTGCATCCTGTAATGTTTTCAGAGTGTCTGCTTTGAGTTCAAGGTCTTTGATCCATTTGGAGTTGATTCTGGTGCAGGGTGATATATAAGGATCTTGGTTTCGTTTTCTACAAGTAGTTAACCAATTTTGCCAGCACCATTTACTGAAGAGGCTGTCTTTCTTCCATTCTATTGTTTTAGCTCCCTTATCAAAGATTAGTTGGCTATAGGTCTGTAGGTTTATTTCTGGGTTTTCAATTCTATTCCATTGGTCGTGAGGTCTGTTCTTATGTCAGTACCCAGCTGTTTTAATTACTATGGCTTTATAGGAGAGATTGAAATTTGGTATTGATATTCCACCAGCAGTGTTCTTTCTGTTGAGGAGCGTTTTTGCTATTCGGGTCTTTTATTGTTCCATATGAATTTTTGGATTGCCTCTTGATTTCCTTGAAGAATGAAGTTGGAATTTTGATAGTTATTGCATTGAATTTGTAGATAGCCTTAGGAAGTATTGCCATTTTCACGATGTTTATCTTTCCAATCCAGTAGCATGGGAGGCTTTGCCATTTTTTAAGTTCTGTGTTGATTTCCTTTTTCAAGATTTTAAAGTTTTCATCATAGAGGTCCTTCACTTCTTTAGTTAAGTTAATTCCTAGGTATTTTATTTTTTGTGGGGCTATTACAAATGGAGTTGCTTTCCTAATTTCAGCCACACTTTTCTCATTATTGGCATACAGAAAAGCCGTTGATTTTTGGGGGTTAATTTTATACCCTGCTACTTTGCCAAAGTTTTGAATCAGCTTGAGTAATTTGGGAGTGGAGTCTATGGGATTCTTTAAATACAAGATCATGTCATCTGCAAAGAGGGAGAGTTTTATTTCTTCTTTCCCTATTTGGATCCCCTTTATGTCTGCATCTTGTCTTATTGCTGTAGCTAGGCATTCTTTACTTTGAATAGTAGTAGATTTTGTGAAATATCAATAACAGGGATTGAATTTCTGAAATGAAGAAGAGAATGAAAGGGAATTTTATTATGAAATAATGACTCTTAATTGTAGAATTTGTTTTAAGAAATATAGCTTTTTTACAGTCAGTATTTAAAAGAAACTAATCAATGAGCTAATAGCAATAATTTGCAATATAATTAGTTGTCATCATTTCTGTGACAATTGCATGCTAGGGATATATTTGTTAGTAAGTCACTAATATGCTTGAATAAGTTTGTTTTCTTAAGTGAATCACTAATTTATTAGGTCATTAATATATTGATTTGCAGTATCCTATGTCCAGCTTTTGGAAAAGCATTCATGTATCTAGCAATGATCAAACAGCCCAAAAGTTAATTTCTATCATTCCCCTTACCTTGTCCATTGTTCTTGGAGTATTCATTCTTTATCACAGTTCATTAGTAATACTTTATGTACACACATAATCAAAGCATTGCAAAGAATATTTTAGTAGCTGATACATTTTAATGCTGTGATTCATTTGTTTGATTTAAAGGTCAAGTGTCATTCACTTACCAAAGAAGTTGTTTTTTGTTTTTTATTGTGAAAATACTTTAGAGATGGATTTCAATTACATGAGCAAGGTAATGAGTACATTTCTTTTTTTTTTTTTTTTTTTGGGTCCGGTCATGGGGCCTGAACTCTGGGCCTGGGCACTGTCCCTCAGCTCTTCAGCTCAAAGCTAGCGCTCTACCACTTGAGCCACAGCGCCACTTCCGGCTTTTTTTTCTTTTTGCTTATGTGGTCCTGAGGAATCGAACCCAGGGCCTTGAGCATGCAAGGCAAGTGTTCTACCACTGAGCCACCTTCCCAGCCCCGAGTACATTTCTTATCAAGCATTGTTGACTCCTCCTTTGTTTCCCCTTCCCATC
>NW_012286893.1:0-741 GCF_000151885.1 Dipodomys ordii
TTCCTATATAGCATTGCTACCCCCCTCCTTTGTTTTCCCATACTATCTCTTCCCTCCCCATCCCTCAACACCTACCTCCTACCCCCCCAATTATCAGTATCTTATTGGAAGATTTATATAGTGTGCTCATTGAACACACAAAAATTTAGTTAATGAAATATTTTTTTGTGGTACTAGGACCCTGAATTTGAGGGGTGTGTGTGTGTGTGTGTGTGTATGTGTGTGTTTGGTTGTGAGGCTTGAACTCGGGCTCGGCACTGTCCCTGAGATTCTCTATGTTTGAGGCTAGCACTCTACCAATTGACCCAAAAATGCCATATCTGGTTTTGAGTGGTTAATTGGAGATAAGAGTCTCATAGGGACTTTTCTGCCTGGGATGATAGAACTTGAGCTACATGTTAAACTCAGATATAAGGGAAAAGATTAGGAAATTAAATTTATTTTGGTGATACGGAGTTTTTAACTCAGGGCCATTTTCTTGCACAGCTAATTTGCTATGCTGGAGCTTTACCACTGACTCATGCTCCCAGCCCTGACCTTTTTCTGCTGCTCCTAGCGGCATGAACTCAAGGCTTGACCTCTGTCGCTGAGCCCATCATTACACCCGCAACACAGCTTCTGGCTTTTTTTATGAGTACTTAATTTGGCGGATAATAGTCTTAGTGGACTATCCTGCTTCATACCTTGAATCATCATATCACAACCTCCTACTCCTACTTTTCCTGCTGCAACCCTTGATCC
>NW_012286894.1:0-9394 GCF_000151885.1 Dipodomys ordii
GTAAAGATCGTTTTGGACATGACAACTTGTACTTCTCATTGTTGCATCAGATCTACCTGTATCCTTAAGCAACTGGTTTTTCCCCATCTCCTCCACAAGTTATACTAACATCAAATATAGTGAAAGCAGGGGATATACTGTGGGGGAGGGACATACAAAGCAACAAAGAGCTAATCTTATAAATTCGTTAGAAACACATGCATGAAAGAAAAAACATTAAAATACATATCTAAGGGTTCATTTTCCTGACATCACATTATCTGACCTTTTCCGCTTGACTCATACATATACTAGATATTGCAAATAAGGGAGACCATGGGACCTATGTTTCTTTGGGCTTGGCTTACTTCACTTAATATAATTTTTTCCAAGTTTTTCCATTTCCTAACAAATGGGGCAATGTCATTCTTTCTGATGGAGGCATAGAATTCCATTGTGTATATATACCACATTTTCTTGATCCATTCATCTACTGAGGGGCATCTGGGTTGGTTCCATATCTTAGCTATGGTAAATAATGCTGCAATAAACATAGTTGTGCTGGTAGCTTTAGTGTGGTCTTGTTTGTAAGCATTTGGGTAAATGCCCAAAAGTGAGATTGCTGGGTCGTAGGGGAGTTCTATGTGAAGTCTTTTGAGGAACCTCCATACTGCTTTCCAAAGTGGTTGGACTAGTTTACATTCCCAGGAACAATGCAGTAAGGTTCCCTTCTGTCCACATCCCCTCCAGCATCTGTTGTTATTAGAGTTCTTGATTTTTTCCGTTCTATCTGGGGTGAGGTGATATCTCAATGTTGTTTTGATTTGCATTTCTTTAATGGCTAGGGATGTTGAACATTTCTTCATGTGTCTATTGGCCATCCTTCTTTCTTCTTCAGAGAAGTTTCTCTTTAAGTCTTTCGCCCACTTGTTTATTGGGCAGTTGTTTCTTTGAGGATTTGTTGTTGGGGGGTTTAATTTTTTGAGTTCCAAGTATATTTTAGATATGAGACCCTTGTCCGTTGTATGGCTAGTAAAGATCTTCTCCCAATCCGTGGGCTTTCTATTGATCTTGCTAGCTATGTCATTTGCCCTGCAGAAGCTCTGCAATTTTATGCAGTCCCATTTGTCTAACCTTTCTTTGATTTGTTGTGTTTCTGGGTCTCGATTCAAAAATTTTCGGCCTGAGCCAAGGAGACCTAGGCTTTCTCCAATTCCATCCTGTAATGTTTTCAGGGTGTCTGCTTTGACTTCAAGGTCTTTGATCCATTTGGAGTTGATTCTGGTGCAGGGTGATATATAAGGATCTAGCTTTAGTTTTCTACATGTAGTTAACCAATTTTGCCAGCACCATTTACTGAAGAGGCTGTCTTTCTTCCATTCTATTGTTTTAGCCCCCTTATCGAAGATTAGATGGCTATAGGTCTGTAGGTTCATTTCTGGGTTTTCAATTCTATTCCATTGGTCCTGAGGTCTGTTCTTATGCCAATACCAAGCTGTTTTTATTACTATGGCTTTGTAGTAGAGTTTGAAATTTGGTATTGATATTCCTCCAGCAGTGTTCTTTCCGTTGAGGAGTGTTTTTGCTATTCGGGGTCTTTTATTGTTCCATATGAATTTTTGGATTGCCTCTTCTATTTCCTTGAAGAATGAGGTTGGAATTTTGATAGGTATTGCGTTGAATTTGTGGATAGCCTTGGGAAGTATTGCCATTTTCACTATGTTAATCTTTCCAATCCAGGAGCATGGGAGGCTTTGCCATTTTTTTAGTTCTGTGTTGATTTCCTTTTTCAAGATTTTAAAGTTTTCATCATAAAGGTCCTTCACTTCTTTAGTTAAGTTAATTCCTAGGTGAAAAACTAAAGCCATTTCCTCTTAACTCAGGAACAAGACAAGAAAAATTTATCTCTATTTGTTGCATGACATGGTACAGGTGGGGAGAACCAATGGCTCACCTTGTGCTTGTGTGGCTTAAGTACTGATGGCTTGCAATGTAGCTAATGTTGGCTTCCTGGACTCTGTCTGCTGGGAAAGTATTGTAATTAGAAGAAAAGGAGGCTTTTGCTCTCTCTGTGGATTTGTAACTATTCTTAATCACAGTTGTCAAGGGCGCTCAGCACAAGATGATTTATCTCAGGATATGGATTTGTTCACAAAGTATGGAGAAGTCTTAAGGCAGAAGTTCTGGAAACCTTTCCAAGTGTGGAGTTGAAGATGGAGCCAATAGAATGAACTCTGGCTACTGGGTCTCTATATTCAGTTATCACTTGCAGAGAAGAGCTGTCCCTTTCCTCTTGCTCTGAGACTATAGCACCCAGTCATGGGTGCTCAGAATCCACCTCCTGGCCTGCAGCTTTCTTGTGCTGTTTACATCCACATCTCACACTCCTGAGGATAAATCCAATCCATGAGTACATGGATTAGATTCATGTTTAATGACTTTGCTTCACTAATACATACATTCCCACATTGAAACTCTGAGTTAAAAAAATCTACCTCAACATATTATTACTACTACAAATAATAGCCATTTCCCTCAATTCAGTGCTGGTGACCCCAAATACTTCTGGTGCCTAATCCATTTTCCATCATTGGTCAGAATGTAACAAGAACCTAAGTTATGAAGATGTGTTACTTAGCTTTCCTTTGTTGTGATTAAGACCTCAGTAAAAGCAATATAAAGGGCAGAGTACTTGATTGCAACTCTTAGGTCATAAAGTCTAGTCTACCCTGTGGACAGAGTTTGGTGAAGCTCACAACATGGCACCCAAGAAACAGAGGAAATGTTCTACTTGGTGGCTTCATCTTTCTTCCCCTTTTATTTTATGAGACATCAGCCTTTTGGAAAGAGTCCTTTTAGTTTTGTTTAGGAGATACAGACAAGACCATGTTCCCCCTATCTGTACTGCCTTGGCAACCATAACTATAGGAGATTACCCAAATGCCTAGGTTTCTTTTGAGATACCTTCTTAATAACAATTGACCTCAACTAGAATCCACTTCTTTACTTCTCCCATTTTGGGGGATTTTATGCAATATTTTGAATAACATTTAATCTTGATATATCCTTAAATTACTAAATATCATTATTATTTTGAGGCCTGAGATAATATAATTGATATATATTTTTGTGTGTGTCTAAATAATTATGCCAAGTGAAGATCTCCTTAGCAAAAATTGACTTCTCCTAAAGCCTAATTATCAAACCTTGTATGGCTCCTTGTTACTTGCTTAAAGTACAGATTGCTATGCACTAGGTATGGGTGTGTTCATAAATTTTGTGTGTGTTCTTGGGGTGAACCAAAGCTAACTCCATTTTTAATATGTCAAGAGTTCCCTCCAACCCCTGAGAATCAAAATAGTGGTTTCTCACAAGCCCCCAGGGTCAGGAAATATGCTGTTTGTTGGGACCCCAGGAAATGTGGAAACTGTTTGGAAAGGCCTTAGGATTGTTGTGATCAGATTGTGTGATGTGTAGCCCTGTTTGGTTATCAATAGCCCAGACAGGATCTCAATAGTCCAGACTTGATCTGCAGCCCTGTTTGGTTATCAATAGTAAAACAGCCCAGCCACCTTTGCCCTTCCAGGAAGGAGCAGCCTAATCTCTGCCCCCACAAGTGAGAATATATGTCTGCTTTGTGTGGGAACCCCCAAATTTGTGTGCCAATTCAAACCAGAATGATAGGTTAGTTCAAACAGATACTACCAGACAGACTGTAACCCCATTGGCCACTGACATAAATAAGCAGTCTTTTTGTGTGTGCTACAATCTCGTTGGCCACCCATGTGTGGCCAGACATGACCACATGGATTTTGCCTTTAAAAACCCTAGCTTGTAGGACATTTGGTGTGGCAGTTTCAGCTCCGGAGTCTCTGCTGCATCCCTGGCTGGTCAGCTATCCAGTTCCCCAATTAAGTCATCTTTTTACAAGAGGCTGTGTCTGAGTGGTGGACTCTTTTCCCAATAATATGTGTAAAACATTACAGGGACAACAAAAGGTAAGGAAGAGATTTCAGTTCACCATCCTTGAGTTCCTTGGCCTGTGGTGAGGCCCAAGATCAGGTGGTGGGAGCATCTAGCAGAGGCTACTCAATGCACAGCACATTAGAATCCAAAGGAAAAAAAAACCCAAAAAACAAAAAACCATAGGAAGTGGTAAGGGCAAGATATAGCCCCAAGGACTTGCCCACAGGTGATGCATTTCCTCCAACTAAGCCCCACCCCATGCTTCCCATAATACCACCCTATTGTTAACGCATCAAGGGTGAATAAACACACAAATCCAAGAGTGTGAAGTAAACTGAGCGGAATAAGCTACACCCAGAGACACCAGGTCTCTGCTAATTTTCAACAGAACACTGAACATGAATAAGTAGAAAACATGAATTTTTCTGAAGAACAAAACACTGATTCACTGAAGGAAACTTGTCCTTTTTCCCTTTATATGTACCATGTGACTGTGCAGGTGGAGGAATTAGTGTCTCCCCTGTTCTTGTTTGACTTCAGTGTGAAGGCTTGGAATGTTGTTATTGATGGCCTCCTCTAACAAATCTAGTGTTAAAATATGATAATTAGCAACAACAAAGAAACTTTGTTGATACTATCTGGTGGACTAGTCATTATTTTGGTTTCAAATATTAAGTCTAAGAAGCAGAAAATGTTACATTCAGGAATACTGAATTACAAACTATTGGGAATCAGAAAATGTTACACTCTGGAATACTGAAATACAAACTATTGGGAATCCTCAAGCAACAAACTCCTAGCAGTCTCAATAATGCCACTGCTGATAGAGCCTCTGGAGGGTCCCTCATATCTGTGGCTCAACTTTCAAGGTATGAGCTACAAAGAAGACAGCTACTCCTGTCACTCTAGCCACAGTAGGCTCACAGCCCTGCCGACAAGAACCAGAGGCCTGGCCTCGTGGCTTGCAGAAATGCTTGTCTTGACTATATTCCCATGTTGGTCACATGAGCATTTGTCTGCTTTGTGGACACAGGGGCTGTTTCTTCCCCAATCCACATTTGCATTCTGACACCATATTGAAAACTCACTTTGTTTTCTCACAAAAGATGCTGCAGAGCTTTTTTTTTACACAGGAAAGAAACTCAATTCAAATTCATTCAGCACGTCCCTCATCAACATTGGGAATGTTACTATGGTCCCTGAAGGATTAACAATTTAGTTTTAATATACTTCTTTTTTTTTTTTTTGGGTCCGGTTGTGGGGCCTGAACTCTGGGCCTGGGCGCTGTCCCTCAGCTCTTCAGCTCAAGGCTAGCACTCTACCACTTGAGCCACAGCACCACTTCCGGCTTTTTTCTTTTTGCTTATGTGGTGCTGAGGAATCGAACCCAGGGCCTCAGGCATGCAAGGCAAGCACTCTACCACTGAGCCACCTTCCCAGCCCCATGTTTTAATATACTTCTATGTAGTTACTGTTAGTGTTATGCTCACATTTGTTCCTCAGCTCCACCCAGAACTGGGCCCCCCTCCCATCCTGCAGTTCCCTTCATACTTTGGCTCCTCCCTCTCTCTGCCCAGACCCACCTGAACTCCTATCTACCTCATAGTTGTCACAAAAGTTCAATCCCTGGTTCCAACTAGAATGTATATCACTCTCATAAAATTAACTTCACCTGCCCCATTCTAGAGGACAAGTTCTGTGCATCTAACCCATGAACAGAATACAAACAAGAAGCAGTGGCCCTGAGGGCTCACCCTCAGTCCCCTTTTCCATCCTCATCTCCCTCTGCCCTTACCAGTGATCCAGAGCATTAGGAGACCGAGAACCCAAGAACAGAGCCTCATTTCAGCTGGGAATCCAGGAGATTTGATCAGTGAAGTCAAGGTCAAGATGAGCCTTTATGTCAAACTGGGGCTGGAAAGGCCTCCTTGTAGAGCACTATGCAAATCAGCAGGTGGGTGCAGCAGTGTGAGAACAAAGTGGAGGGCAAGGGCATCTCTCTGGTGAAGAAAGTGACTTAAATTTCTTCTGTGTTTGGAGAAAAGATCCACAACTACCAGGCTGGCTCCAGCAGTGGGTAGAAGGACCCCTCTCCCCTGATGCCTGGGTCTGCAGGGAGGATGTGATATACTTGACCCTGTCAACTTAAAACACTAGAGGCCCAATTCAATTGAAATGTGTGTCCAGGAGAGTCTTCTTGAAGGGTCAATTTGATTTGCCCTCTTCTGGTTATTCTAGAGAAGGACAGACTTCATTTGCCATTGTTTCTCAACACTTCTGTCCAATACCACTGTGGTTACAACTAGGTAAAGAAATCAAATACATACTTGAGTTAATTTGACATCACTGAAACAAAGTTAACTTATGATTAGCAAGTATTCAACAACATTGAGATGTTCTTCATAAGCCAGACACTGGTAGCTCATGTCGGTGGAGGCTGAGTTCTGAATACATGGTTCAAAGCCAGTCCACGCTGAAAGTTCCTCTTGTGACTCTTATCTCCAATTAATCATTCACAAATTGGAAGTGGTGCTGTGGCTGAAAGTGTTAGAGTGTTAGCTTTAGGCAAAAGAGCTCCAGATCAGCACCCAAATCCTGAGTTCAATCCCTACAAGTGATAAAAAATAAGGTTCTTTATAGAGGACCTAATAAATTAAGTTCTTATGATTACTTGTATCAAAACAAAATATCCCAGAGGATAAAATCTTCCTTACAGAGGGTGAACTAATAACATTTCTAAATGAAAGACAAAAATGGCAGAGAAAACTAAATTTTACATAGTCAATTTCATAATCAGTAAATATGGGATGACACTCCTTCAGCATAACTCTTCAGACTAACAGCAGCATTCTTTATATTTCTCTCTCCTCTAAGACCTTAGGAACAAGAACACCAGTTACATTCAGTTAGGTAGTCAGACTATTGCAACATCTATTTTTTAATCTTTCTACAGAGTCTGCTCCTGTAAAAGCTATTAACTCTGTATTAGACCCTCCTTGTCCTCCCTGCATTCCATGTAGGCAGCCACATCCAGGACTCCACACCTCATAGCAGGACCCAGCAAGAGCTGTGTTCATGTCTCAGTATAACAAACACTGAAAATTACGTATTCCCTTAAGCTTCATCATAAGCTACCAAGAAACTGAATGCGGATTCAGAGTTGTACAGAGGAATTCATATTCCACGTACACCAACCAGAGCCTGAAGAACATCCATATCTGATGCTATTGGCCACTGTTTGTGACATTTTCTTATAGGTTACACAAAAATTTCTTCTATTAAACTTATTTTATAGCAATTTTTATTGTGATTAAGTGATTACATAAATTTCACAAATTTCACAGGATTGTGATACTTATAGTCACAAAGTAAGTGATACTTATAGTCACAAACACATTCTAACCTTTGTGGGGTAAATTATGTTTATCATGGTTCATAAAGTTTGTTAATTCTGTGAGCTCTGACAGTACAGTTACTTCTTCCACATGAGGCGATATATACATTTCTTTCCTTTTGCTTAGTGTCAGCTTTTCCCTCTTTCCTGCTCATTCCCTCCCTCCTTTTGCTTCCATTGAGTTGCTTAGTTTGCTTTGATCAATGTCCAGTGCAACTGATAGATCCCACTGTTGTATGTTATCCCGTTTCCCTCAGTTTCTCTGTTGTCCTCCTAGTTTCCCTCTGATGTGCACATATATACCATATATGTGGTATATATTATTATTAATAAATATGTTTTTTAAATACCATACAGAGGGTTACAATCACATGAGCAAGGTAATGAGTACATTTCTTATCAAGCATTGTTGCCTCCTCCTTTGTTTCCACTTCCCATCCATTGCCTTCTCCACTTTCCCCCCATCCTACCCACCCACCTTATTCCTCCTCAGCACCAAAGTTGTAAAGTTAATTTTTTGGCAAAACATCTCATTGTTGCAGTGGGGCCACCTGTATCCCTATTTCAACAATTTTTTCCCTTCCCCTCCCTAAATTATACCAACACCAAGTACAGTGAAAACATGGGTTACACTGTAGGGGACGGATATACAAAGCAACAAAGAAATTATCTTATAAATATGTTATTTATAAATTATTTCATTTATTCCTTTGCTGCTTGCTTACCCAAAGAGAATGAGCATACTCTTTGAGATAACAAAACTGGAAGAAAGTTACAAACTGAAATTAAATGCCAATTACATGGAAGGGGAAATGCCTAACACAGGTAATTTCCCATTAGGTTGTAACTTCAATCATGTATATGAGTTGTAAATGATATAGCTCAAAAGAAATACTGAAATCTTACCCTTTGATTTCCCCCGCCTCAAGGATGAGCAACCATAAGAAGAATCATATATGACTACATTTTTGTGCATTTTTTTACTTTGTGTGTGTGTTTGTGTGTAGGTGTGTGTGTGTGTGTGTGTGTGTGTGTGTCTATGTGTGTGTGTGTGTGTGTGTGTCTTTGGACTTGAACTCAGGGTCTGGGCCATGGCCCTGAGCTTTTTTACTCAAGGTCAACACACTTCCACCAGAGACACATCTCCATTTCTGTAATTGTTGGTTAACTGGAGCAAAGAGTCTCTTGCATTCTCCGTTCCTGGGCTGGCTCACTGTGATCAGCAGATCTCAGCCTTCTGTGTATGTAGGTTTTCAGGCATGAGCCACCTGCACTGGCCTCTTGTAGATACATAAGCCATGTAGAACACTGGGATTTGAATTTATACTTCTCAAACAGGACAAAATATAGCTTCAGGAACCACAGTCCCTTGCTACACAACTGGGCATGGAAGGGTTTCATTCTCAAGATTGGAACATTGTGAAGTTGTTAATCAGTCCTGCTGGCCATTTGCCCGCAACTGCACACCAGTTGATGGTCTACTCTTCTCAGGTGTGGTGCACTTGTAGAGGCTCAATAGTGGTTATTGTTTTTGGCTGTTGGATGCAGAGAAGCACCAGAAAATATAAAAAGATTATAAGTTAAAATGTTGCCATGGATTGGAGAAGAGTGATTGATAAATATCTCTCAATTGACCAGGGATAGAAAAAATTACCTCAGTCCCCCCAAAAAATATGTAGCAAAACTATTGTCAACATCATACTAAATGGGGAAAACTTAAAATATGAAATTATTTCCTCAAAAGTAAGAATATATAAGAATATATAAGCATAACCATGGTGATGCAGCATCTTTAAAATGAAAACAATTATAAGAAAATAAATGAAATGAACAAATGTATACATACATAATTCTTTTTTATTTTACCTAGATAGATTTCTCTATGCTATGTGAATCCAAAGTAATGACACAACCCTGACTCCCCAGAGTATGTAGATATGTCATTTAAAAATCAGGAGAGGCATTATAAAGTCTGTGCTGAGGGACGTGTCGATAAAAGAATGTTAGAATAAAAAGAATCTTCTTGGTTCCTTACAGAAGAAAAAAATACCTGTA
>NW_012286895.1:0-1102 GCF_000151885.1 Dipodomys ordii
GTGGCAGAGCCGCGGCGCGGAGGCGCTACCCGGGAGGAGAGCACACAAAGAGAGGGCCGGGGCCTCACCGCGGGGGTGGCCGTGGCGCAGGCGGGCGGCGCGGTCCACGCGTCCGTGGGCGAGCGAGCGGGCGGACGGGCGAGGAGGGTCCCCACGCCGGCGGCCGGCCCGCGGGGGAAGCGGGCAAGAGCCCGCGTCCCAAGAACCGCGAGCCGCTCGCACTTACTAGGCAACTTTGACAGGACTTGTGGGGGGGCCCGAGACAAAAGCCCAGCCCACACGACCCCCGACGCCGGCGGGCAGCCGCGCACCCCCGCGCCGCCGCCCCCGACCCCGCTCCGGGCCCCCGGCGCCTTTGAAGCCGCGGGTTTCTGACCCTCCCTCCCTTCCTTTCTTTCCCTTTGTCCCGCCGGGCGCCCTCCCGGGCTCGGCCGGCGCCGGGCCGGGCCGGGGCGCGCGGGTCCCTCGCTGGGCCGGGGCCGCCCCTCCCCTGACCCCAGCGTCCGCAGCCCGCCGGCCCCGCGCGCCCGGGCCCGGGCCGGCCCGCGCCTCGGCTGGCCCGGTTATTTGTTGCACCCGGGGAAGCGTGGAGCTCCCCAGGGGGAAGGGAGCCCCAAACTCCTTTGTATGGCGAGTGGAGACAAAGGGCGCTCTGTGTGCAGCCCGCTTATTTACAATGCAAAGGCGCTCCGGATAAACAGTAAAAAAGCTTCTCGGCCCAGCAAATAGGTGTTCCCGCAACGCGCGGGCTGCTGGTTATGGATGAAATCAGACGCCGAACAGCCCGCGAGTGGAAGCGCGGTGCAGCCCGAGCCGAGAGCGCGGCGCTTTAAATAGGACTCGTCCCCGCCGCTTTGTTGTGACCGTGGGCTGGCGTTTTATATATTAAAAAGGAACCACACGAAAGTTCACGCTTCCGAGCGTGGCGTCCGGCGCCTCCCCTGGCTGGGAGGCGATCCCTGCCCCGCAGACAATGCGCGCTCGGGGGAAGCCGCGGTGGGTGCCGCGGAGGGAGGCGCACGTGTCTGGCGGTCAGGCCACCACCCCGGGCTCCGTGGCTCCTCGCCGAGTCTGAAATCGTCCCAGTTTCGCCGGCCAGTGG
>NW_012286896.1:0-4535 GCF_000151885.1 Dipodomys ordii
GCTGTGTCCTGATGTGTCCCCCACTGTGTTTTGCGCTGTATCCCGCTGTGTCCCCCACTGTCCCCCGCTGTGTTCCCCACTGTGTCCTGCGCTGTATCCCGCTGTGTCCCCCGCTGTCCCCCGCTGTGTCCTGCTTTATCCTCGCTGTGTCCCCTGGTGTGTCCCGGTGTGTCCCCCGATGTGTCCCGCTGTGTCCCCGCTGTGTTCTCGCTGTGTCCCCACTGTGTACCGCTGTGTCCCCTATCTGTCCGACTATGTGTCCCCGCTGTGTCCCGCTGTGTCCTCGCTCTGTCCAATGCTGTCTCCTACTTCGTGCCATGCTGTGTCCTGCTGTGTCCTGCTGTGTCCTCGCTGTGTCCCGCTGTGTCTTCTCTGTATCCCCTTCCGTGTCCCGCTGTGTCCCCACTGTGTCCCCCGCTGTGTTCCACTGTGTCCCGCTGTGTACCCTGCTGTGTCCTGCCATGTTCTCGCAGTGTCCCCGCTGTGTCCCGCTGTGTCCCGCTGTGTCCCGTGGTGTCCCGCTTTGTCCACCGCTGTGTCCCCCAGTGAGTCCCTGCTGTGTCCCCGCTATGTCCCGCTGTGTCCTCGCTGTGTCCCATGCTGTGTTCCACTGTGTCCTCGCTGTGTCCCCTGCTGTGTCCCGTTGTGTTCCCAGCTGTGTACCCCGCTTTGTCCCGCTGTGTCCCCGCTGTATCGAAGTTGTGTCCCGCTGTGTCCGGCTGTGTCTTCGCTGTGTCCCCCGCTGTGTCCCGCTGTGTCCCCCGCTGTGTCTCGCTGTGTCTACTGCCATGTCCCTGCTGTGTCCCACTGTGTCCCCCGCTATGTCCCGCTGTGTCCCAGCTGTGTCCCCCGTTGATTCCTGCTGTGTATCAGCTGTGTCCCGCTGTGTTCCACCTCTGTTCCCCGCTGTGTCCCGCTTTGTCCCGCTCTGTCCCCCGTTGTGTCCCGCTGTATCCACTGCTGTGTCCCCGTTGTGTCCTGCTGTTTCCCTTGCTGTGTCCCGCTGTGTCCTCGCTGTTTCCCACTCTGTGTCCCGCTGTGTCCTCGCTGTGTCCCGCTGTGTCCTCCGCTGTGTCCCGCTGTGTCCCGCTGTGTCCCGCTGTGTCCCTGCTGTGACCCGCTATGTCCCGCTGTGTCCCCTCTGTGTGCTCGCTGTGTCCCGCTCTGTACCTTGCTGTGTCTAGCTGTTTCCATGCTGTGTCCCCGTGTCCCCTCTCTGTCCCATGCTGTGTCCCGCTGTGTCCTCGCTGTGTCCCCGCTGTGTCCCCCGCTGTCTCCCGCGTTGTCCCACTCTGTGTCCCGCTGTGTCCCACTGTGTCCTCGTTGTGTCCGCCGCTGTGTCCCGCTGTGTCCCCGCTGTGTGCCCCGCTCTGTCACATTGTGTCCCGCTGTGCACCCTGCTGTGTCATGCTATGTTCCGCAGTGTCCCCGCTGTGTCCCGCTGTGTCCCGCTGTGTCTCGTGGTGTCCCGCTTTGTCCCCCGCTGTGTCCCCCGGTGTGTCCCCGCTGTCTATCCGCTATGTCCCGCTGGGTCCCGCTGTGTCCTCGCTGTGTCCCCCCCTGTGTCCCTCTTTGCCCCCGCTGTGTCCCGCTGTGTACTGATGTGTCCCCCGCTGATTCACGCTGTGTCCCAGCTGTGTCCCGCTGTGTCCCACCTGTGTCCCCTGCTGTGTCCCTCTGTGTCCCGCTGTGTCCGCCACTGTGTCACCCGCTGTGTCCCGCTGTTTCCCCCTCTGTGTCTGCTGTGTCCACTGCTGTGTCCCCGTTGTGTCCCGCTGTTTCCCGCGCTGTGTCTCGCTGTGTCCTCGCCGTGTCCCCCGCTGTGTCCCGCTGTGTCATCGCTGTGTCCCCCGCTGTGTCCCGCTGTGTACCTGCTGTGAACCGCTGTTTCCTGCTGTGTCCCCGCTGTATCGTCGCTGTGTCACACTGTGTCCCGCTGTGTCCCGCGCTGTGTCCCCCGCTGTGTCCTTGCTGTGTCCCACGCTGTGTTCTGCTGTGTCCTCGCTGTGTCCAAACAGTGTCCCGTTGTGTCCCCAGCTGTGTACCCTGCTGGGTCCCGCTGTGTCCCCCTGGGTCCCACTGTGTCCTCGCTGTGTTCCCCGCTGTGTCCCGCTGTGCACCCCTCTGTGTCCCCCGCTGTGTCCTGCTGTGTCCCCCGCTGTGACCCGCTGTGTCCCGCTGTGTCCCCCGCTGTGTCCCTGCTGTGTACTGCTGTGTCCCCCGCTGAGTTCCGCTGTGTTCTCGCTGTGTCCCAATGTGTCCTCGCGGTGTCCCGCTGTGTCCCGCTCTGTCCCCGCTGTGTCCCGCTGTGTCCAGCTGTGTCCCCGCTGTGTCCCGCTATGTCCCCACTCTGCCCCATGCTGTCCCCCGCTGTGTCCCCTGCTTTTTGTCGCTGTGTCCCCCGCTTTGTCCCACTGTGTACCTGCAGTGTCCCCACTGTGTCCTGCTGTGTCATACTGTGTCCCGTGGTGTCCCACTTTGTCCTCCGCTGTGTCCTCGCTGTTTCCCGCTGTGTCCCCCGCTGTGTCCCGCTTTGTACCCCACTGTGTCCCGTTGTGTCCCGCTGTGTCCCGCTGTTTACTGCTGTGTCCCCCGCTGAGTCTCGTTGTGTCCCCGCTGTGTCCCAATATGTCCTCGCTGTGTCCCCCGCTGTGTCCCGCTGTGTCCCCCCTGTGTTCCCCGTGTGTCCCGCTGTGTCCTGATGTGTCCCCCACTGTGTTTTGCGCTGTATCCCGCTGTGTCCCCCACTGTCCCCCGCTGTGTTCCCCACTGTGTCCTGCGCTGTATCCCGCTGTGTCCCCCGCTGTCCCCCGCTGTGTCCTGCTTTATCCTCGCTGTGTCCCCTGGTGTGTCCCGGTGTGTCCCCCGATGTGTCCCGCTGTGTCCCCGCTGTGTTCTCGCTGTGTCCCCACTGTGTACCGCTGTGTCCCCTATCTGTCCGACTATGTGTCCCCGCTGTGTCCCGCTGTGTCCTCGCTCTGTCCAATGCTGTCTCCTACTTCGTGCCATGCTGTGTCCTGCTGTGTCCTGCTGTGTCCTCGCTGTGTCCCGCTGTGTCTTCTCTGTATCCCCTTCCGTGTCCCGCTGTGTCCCCACTGTGTCCCCCGCTGTGTTCCACTGTGTCCCGCTGTGTACCCTGCTGTGTCCTGCCATGTTCTCGCAGTGTCCCCGCTGTGTCCCGCTGTGTCCCGCTGTGTCCCGTGGTGTCCCGCTTTGTCCACCGCTGTGTCCCCCAGTGAGTCCCTGCTGTGTCCCCGCTATGTCCCGCTGTGTCCTCGCTGTGTCCCATGCTGTGTTCCACTGTGTCCTCGCTGTGTCCCCTGCTGTGTCCCGTTGTATTCCCAGCTGTGTACCCCGCTTTGTCCCGCTGTGTCCCCGCTGTATCGAAGTTGTGTCCCGCTGTGTCCGGCTGTGTCCTCGCTGTGTCCCGCTGTGTCTACTGCTATGTCCCTGATGTGTCCCGCTGTGTCCCCCGCTATGTCCCGCTGTGTCCCAGCTGTGCCCCCGCTGAGTCCCGCTGTATCCCAGCTGTGTCCCGCTGTGTTCCACCTGTGTCCCCCGCTGTGTCCCGCTTTGTCCTGCTTTGTCCCCCGTTGTGTCCCGCTGTGTCCTCGCTGTGTCTCTCTGTGTCCCCCACTGTGTCCCGCTGTGTCCTGCTGTGTCCCTGCTGTGACCCGCTGTGTCCCACTGTGTCCCGCTGTGTCCCGCTCTTTCCCTGCTGTGTCCCGCTGTGTCCCCGCTGTGTGCTCGCTGTGTCCCGTTCTGTATCCCGCTGTGTCCAGCTGTGTCCCCGCTATGTCCCCCTGTGTCCCCTCTCTGTCCCCCGCTGTGTCCCCCGCTGTGTCCCGCTGTGTCCCACTGTGTCCCTTGCTTTGTCTGGCTGTGTCCCGGCAGTGTCCCCGCTGTGTCACACTGTGTCACACTGTGACCCGTGGTGTCCCGCTTTGTGCCCCGCTGTGTCCCCTCCTGATTCCCCTCTGTGTCCCTGCAGTGTCCCTGCTGTGTCCCGCTGTGTCACACTGTGACCCGTGGTGTCTCGCTTTGTCCCCTGCTGTGTCCTCACTGTGTTTCCCACTGTGTCCCGCTGTGTACACCTCTGTGTCCCCCGCTGTGTCACGCTGTGTACCTCGCTGTATCCAGCTATGTCCTCGCTGTGTCCCCCGCTGTCTCCTGCTTTGTCGCACGCTGTGTCCCACTGTGACCCGGTGTGTCTCCCGCTGTGTCCCGCTGTGTCCCCGCTGTGTCCCGCTGTGTACCCCGCTTTGTCCAGCTTTGTCCCCGCTGTGTCTCGTTGTGTCCCACGCTCTGTCCCCCACTGTGTTCCGCTGTGTCCGCCGCTGTGTCCCGCTGTGTCCCCGCAGCGTCACCGCTGTGTTCCGTGGTGTCCCGCTTTGTCCCCCGCTGTGTCCCCCGCTGAGTCCCCGCTGTGTCCCCTCTTTATCTTGCTGTGTCCTTGCTGTGTCCCCCGCTGTCTCCCGCTCTGTTCCCCTCTGTGTCTCACGCTTTGCCCCGATGTGTCCCACTGTGTCCCGCTG
>NW_012286897.1:0-3071 GCF_000151885.1 Dipodomys ordii
GTCCCGCTGTGTCCCGCTGTGTCCCCAGTGTGTGCCAGCTGTGTCCCTTTGTGTACCCCACTGTGTCCAGCTGTGTCCCCGCTGTGTCCCGCTGTGTTCCCTCTCTGTCCCCTGCTGTCCCCCGCTGTGTGCCGCTGTGTCCCGCTGTATCCCCTGCTTTGTCCCGCTGTGCCCCTGAAGTGTCCCCGCTGTGTCCCGCTGTGTCACACTGTGTCCCGTGGTGTCCCGCTTTGTCCCCCGCTGTGTCCTCGCTGTGTCCCATGCTGTGACCCGATGTGTCCTTGCTGTGTCCCCTGCTGTGTCCGTTGTGTCCCCAGCTGTATACCCCGCGGTGTCCCGCTGTGTTCTGCTGTGTCCCGCTGTGTCCTCGCTGTGTTCCCCGCTGTGTCCCGCTGTGTACCCCTCTGTGTCCCCCGCTGTATCCCTCTGTGTCCCCCGCTGTGTACTGCTGTGTCCCCCGCTGTGTCCCTGCTGTGTCCCCGTGTGTCCCGCTGTGTCGCGCTGTGTACTGCTGTGTCCCCCGCTGAGTTCCGCTGTGTCCCCTCTGTGTCCCAATGTGTCCTCGCTGTGTCCCGCTTTGTCCCGCTCTGTTCCCGCTGTGTCCCACTGTGTCCAGCTGTGTCCCCGCTGTGTCCCGCTTTGTCACCTCTCTCGCCCCTGCTGTCCCCCGCTGTGTCCCGCTGTGTCCCGCTGTGTCCCCCGCTTTGTCCTGCTGTGTCCCTGCAGTGTCCCGGTTGTGTCCCGCTGTGTCCTCGCTGTTTTTCCTGCTGTGTTCCGCTGTGTACCACCCTGTGTCCCCCGCTGTGTCCCGCTGTGTACCCCGCTGTGTCCAGCTGTGTCCTCGCTGTGTCCCCCGCTGTCTCCCGCTTTGCCCCACGCTGTGTCCCGCTGTGTACCCCGCTGTGTCCAGCTATGTCCTCGCTGTGTCCCTCGCTGTCTCCTGCTTTGTCTCACGCTGTATCCCGCTGTGACCCGCTGTGTCTTCACTGTGTCCCCCGCTGTGTCCCGCTGTGTCCCCGCTGTGTCCCACGCTGTGTCCCGCTGTGTACCCCGCTGTGTCCCGCTATGTTCCCGCAGTGTCCCCGCTGTGTCCCGCTGTGTCCCACTGTGTCCCGTGGTGTCCCAGTTTGTCCGCCGCTTTGTCCCCCGTTGAGTCCCCGCTGTGTCCCGCTGTGTCACCCACTGGGTACCGCTGTGTCTACTGCTATGTCCCCGCTGTGTCCCGGTGAGTCCCCGCTGTGTCCCGCTGTGTCACCCACTGTGTACCGCTGTGTCTATTGCTATGTCCCCGCTGTGTCCCGCTGTGTCCCGCTGTGTCCTCGCTGTGTCCCACGCTGTGTTCCGCTGGGTCCTCGCTGTGTCCCCCGATGTGTCCCGTTGTGTCCCCAGCTGTGTACCCCGCTGTGTCCCGCTGTGTCCCCGCTGTATCGACGCTGTGTCCCGCTGGGTCCCGCTGTGTCCCCACTGGGTCCTGCTGTATACTGCTGTGTCCCCTGCTGAGTCCGGCTGTGTCCCCGCTGTGTCCCGCTGTCTTCCCTGTATCCCCCGCTGTGTCCCACTGTGTCCCGCTGTGTCCCCCGCTGTGTCCCCTGCTGTGTCCCGCTGTGTCCCCGTTGTGTCCCGCTGTGTCTCCCGCTGTGTCCTGCTGTGTCCCACTGTGTCCCGCTTTGTCCCTGCTGTGACCCTCAGTGTCCCGGTGTGTCCCCGCTGTGTCCCGCTGTGTCCTCGCTGTGTCCCCCGCTGTGTCCCGTTGTGTCCCCAGCTGTGTACCCCGCTGTGTCCCGCTGTGTCCTCGCTGTATCGACCCTGTGTCCCTCTGGGTCCCGCTGTGTCCTCGCTGTGTTCCCCGCCGTGTCCCGCTGTGTACCCCTCTGTGTCCCTCTCTGTGTCCAGCTGTGTCCCCGCTGTGTCCCGCTGTGTTCCCTCTCTGTCCCCCGCTGTGTCCCGCTATGTCCCGCGCTTTGTCCCGCTGTGTCCCTGCAGTGTCCCCGCTGTGTCCCGCTGTGTCACACTGTTTCCCGTGGTGTCCCGCTTTGTCCCCCGCTGTGTCCTCGCTGTGTTTCCTGCTGTCTCCTGCTTTGTCCCACGCTGTGTCCCGCTGTGACCCGCTGTGTCCCCCGCTGTGTCCCACTGTGTCCCTGCTGTGACCCGCTGTTTCCAGCTGTGTTCCCGCTGTGTCCCCACTGTGTCCCGCTGTGTACCCCGCTTTGTCCAGCTTTGTCCCCGCTGTGTCTCGTTGTGTCCCATGCTCTGTCCCCCACTGTGTTCTGCTGTGTCCCCCACTGTGTCCCGCTGTGTCCCCGCAGCGTCACCGCTGTTTCCCACTGTGTCCTGCTGTGATCCGTGGTGTCCCGCTTTGTCCCCCGCTGTGTCCCCCGCTGAGTCCCCGCTGTGTCCCCGCTGTGTCCTGCTGTGTCCTCGCTGTGTCCCTCACTGTCTACCGCTCTGTACCCCGCTGTGTCTCATGGTGTGTCCCGCTGTGTCCTCGCTGTGTCCCATGCTGTGTTCCGCCGTGTCCCCTGCTGTGTCCCGTTGTGTCCCGCTGTGTCCCGCTGTGTACTGCTGTGTCCCCCGCTGAGTCCCGCTGTGTCCCAGCTGTGTCCCGCTGTGTCCCACATGTGTCCCCCGCTGTGTCCTGCTGTGTCCCCCAATGTGTCCCGTTTTGTCCCGCTGTGTCCTCGCTGTGTCCCACGCTGTGTTCCGCTGTGTCCTCCCTGTGTCCCATGCTGTGTCCTGTTTTGTCCCCAGCTGTGTACCAAGCTGTGTCCCGCTGTGTCCCACTGGGTCCCTCTGTGTCCTTGCTGTGTTCCCCGCTGTGTCCCGCTGTGTACCCCTCTGTGTCCCCCGCTGTGTCCCGCTGTGTCCCCAGCTGTGACCCGCTGTGTCCCGCTGTGTCCCCCGCTGTGTCCCTGCTGTGTCCCCGGTGTGTTCCGCTGTGTCACGCTGTTTACTGCTGTGTCCCCCGCTGAGTTCTGCTGTGTTCCCGCTGTGTCCCAATGTGTCCTCGCTGTGACACGCTGTCCCGCTCTGTCCCCGCTGTGTCCCGCTGTGTCCAGCTGTGTCATCACTTT
>NW_012286898.1:0-13926 GCF_000151885.1 Dipodomys ordii
CTGCTGTCCCCCGCTGTGTCCCCAGCTGTGTCCCGCTGTGTCCCGCTGTTTCCCCCGCTTTGTCCTGCTGTGTCCCTGCTGTGTCCCCGCTGTGTCCCGCTGTGTCATAGTGTGTCCCGTGGTGTCCCGCTTTGTCCCCCGCTGTGTCCTCGCTGTGTTTCCCGCTGTGTAGCCTGCTGTGTCCCGCTATGTTCCCGCACTGTCCAGCTGTAACCCGTTGTGTCTTTGCTGTGTCCCCCGCTGTGTCCCGCTGTGTACCCCGCTGTGTCCCGCTATGTTCCCACAGTGTCCCTGCTGTGTCCCGCTGTGTCCCGTGGTGTCCCATTTTGTCCCCCGCCATGTCCCCCGGTGAGTCCCCGCTGTGTCCCGCTGTGTCGCCCACTGGGTCCCGCTGTGTCTTCTGCTGTGTCCTCGCTGTGTCCCGCTGTGTCCCGCTGTGTCCTCGCTGTATCCCACGTTGTGTTCCGCTGGGTCCTCGCTGTGTCCCCCGATGTGTCCCGTTGTGTCCCCAGCTGTGTACCCGGCTTTGTCCCGCTGTGTCCCTGCTGTATCGACGTTGTGTCCCGCTGGGTCCCGCTGTGTCCTCGCTGTGTCCCGCTGTGTAATGCTGTGTCCCCGCTGAGTCCCGCTGTGTCCCCGCTCTATCCCGCTGTGTCCCCGCTGTATCAACGCTGTGTCCCGTTGTGTCCCACTGTGTCCTCGTTGTGTTCCCCCTGTGTCCTGCTTTGTACCCCTCTGTGTCCCCCTCTGTGTCCCGCTGTGTCCCCCGCTGTGTCCCGCTGTGTCCCTGCTGTGTCCCCGCTGTGTTCTGCTGTATACTGCTGTGTCCTCTGCTGAGTCCCGCTGTGTCCCCGCTGTGTCCCGCTGTGTCCGCTGTATCCCCCGCTGTGTCTCACTGTGTCCCGCTGTGTCCCCCGCTGTGTCCCCCGCTGTGTCCTGCTGTGTCCCCCGCTGGGTCCCGCTGTGTCCACGGCTATGTCCCCGCTGTGTCCCACATTTTCCCCTGCTGTGTCCCGCTGTGTCCTTGCTGTTTCCCCCGCTGTGTCCCGCTTTGTCCTCGCTGTGTCCCCCGCTGTGTCCCGTTGTGTCCCCCGCTGTGTCCTGCTGTGTCCCGCTGTGTCCGGTGTGTTCCTGCTCTGACCCTCAGTGTCCTGGTGTGTCCCCGCTGTGTCCCGCTGTGTCCTCACTGTGTCCCATGCTGTGTTCCGCTAAGTCCTCGCTGTGTTCCCGCTGTGTCCCGTTGTGTCCCCAGCTGTGTACCCCGCTGTGTCCCGCTGTGTCCTCACTGTATCGACCCTGTGTCCCTCTGGGTCCCGCTGTGTCCACTGCTGTGTCCCCTGCTGTGTCCCACTTTTTCCCCTGCTGTGTCCCGCTGTGTCCGGCTGTGTCCCCGCTGTGACCCGATGTGTCCCGCTGTGTCCCCCGCTGTGTCCCTGCTGTGTCCCCGGTGTGTTCCGCTGTGTCACGCTGTGTACTGCTGTGTCCCCCGCTGAGTTCCGCTGTGTTCCCGCTGTGTCCCAATGTGTCCTCGCTGTGTCACGCTGTCCCGCTCTGTCCCCGCTGTGTCCCGCTGTGTCCAGCTGTGTCCCCGCTGTGTCCCGCTATGTCCCCTCTCTGCCCCCTGCTGTCCCCAGCTGTGTCCCACGCTGTGTCGCCCGCTGTGTCCCGCTGTGTCCCCCGCTTTGTCCCGCTGTGTCCCTGCAGTGTCCCCGCTGTGTCCCGCTGTGTCACACTGTGTCCCGTGGTGTCCCGCTTTGTTCCCCTCTGTGTCCTCGCTGTGTTTCCCGCTGTGTCCCGCTGTGTACCACTCTGTGTCCCCCCTGTGTCCCGCTGTGTACCCCGCTGTGTCCAGCTGTGTCCTCGCTGTGTCCCCCTCTGTCTCCTGCTTTGTCCCACGCTGTGTCCCTCTGTGAACCGCTGTGTCCTCGCTGTGTCCCCGCTGTGTCCCGCTGTGTCACAGTGTGTCCCGTGGTGTCCCGCTTTGTCCCCCGCTGTGTCCTCGCTGTGTTTCCCGCTGTGTTCCACTGTGTACCACTCTTTGTCCCCCGCTGTGTCTCGCTGTGTACCCCACTGTGTCCAGCTGTGTCCTCGCTGTGTCCCCCGCTGTCTCCCACTTTGCCCCACGCTGTGTCCCGCTGTGTACCCCGCTGTGTCCAGCTATGTCCTCGCTGTGTCCCTCGCTGTCTCCTGCTTTGTCTCACGCTGTGTCCCGCTGTGACCCGCTGTGTCTTCGCTGTGTCCCCCGCTGTGTCCCGCTGTGTCCCCGCTGTGTCCCCCGCTGTGTCCGCTGTGTACCCTGCCGTGTCGCGCTATGTTCCCGCAGTGTCCCCGCTGTGTCCCGCTGTGTCCCACTGTGTCCCGTGGTGTCCCAGTTTGTCCCCCGCTGTGTCCCCCGGTGAGTCCCCGCTGTGTCCCGCTGTGTTGCCCACTGGGTCCCACTGTGTCTACTGCTATGTCCCCGCTGTATCCCGCTGTGTCCCGCTGTATCCTCGCTGTGTCCCACGCTGTGTTCCGCTGGGTCCTCGCTGTGTCCCCCGATGTGTCCCGTTGTGTCCCCAGCTGTGTACCCCGCTGTGTCCCGCTGTGTCCCCGCTGTATCGACGCTGTGTCCCGCTGGGTCCCGCTGGGTCCCCGCTGGGTCCTGCTGTGTGACTGCTGTGTCCCCGCTGAGTCCCGCTGTGTCCCCGCTCTGTCCCGCTGTGTCCCCGCTGTATCGACGCTGTGTCCCGTTGTGTCCCGCTGTGTCCTCGCTGTGTTCCCCACTGTGTCCTGCTTTTTACCCCTCTGTGTCCCCCTCTGTGTCCCGCTGTGTCCTCCGCTGAGTCCCGCTGTGTCCCTGCTGTGTCCCCGCTGTGTCCTGCTGTATACTGCTGTGTCCCCTGCGGAGTCCCGCTGTGTCCCGCTGTGTCCCCTGTATCCCCCGATGTGTCCCACTGTGTCCCGCTGTGTACCCTGCTGTGTCCCGCTATGTTCCCGCAGTGTCCAGCTGTGACCCGTTGTGTCCTCGCTGTGTCCCCCGCTGTGTCCCACTGTGTCCCGCTGTGTACCCTGCTGTGTCCCGCTATGTTCCCGCAGTGTCCCTGCTGTGTCCCGCTGTGTCCCACTGTGTCCCGTGGTGTCCCAGTTTGTCCCCCGCTGTGTCCCCCGGTGAGTCCCCACTGTGTCCCGCTGGGTCACCCACTGGGTCCCGCTGTGTCTTCTGCTGTGTCCCCGCTGTGTCCCGCTGTGTCAAGCTGTGTCCCGCTGTGTCCCGCTGTGTCCTCGCTGTGTCCCACGTTGTGTTCCGCTGGGTCCTCGCTGTGTCCCCCGATGTGTTCCGCTGGGTCCTCGCTGTGTCCCCGATGTGTCCCGTTGTGTCCCCAGCTGTGTACCCCGCTGTGTCCTGCTGTGTCCCTGCTGTATCGACGCTATGTCCCGCTAGGTCCCGCTGTGTCCTCGCTGTGTCCCGCTGTGTACTGCTGTGTCCCCGCTGAGTCCCGCTGTGTCCCCGCTCTGTCCCGCTGTGTCCCCGCTGTATCAACGCTGTGTCCCGTTGTGTCCCGCTGTGTCCTCGCTGTGTTCCCCCTGTGTCCTGCTTTGTACCCCTCTGTGTCCCCCTCTGTGTCCCGCTGTGTCCCCCGCTGTGTCCCGCTGTGTCCCTGCTGTGTCCCCGCTGTGTTCTGCTGTATACTGCTGTGTCCTCTGCTGAGTCCCGCTGTGTCCACGCTGTGTCCCGCTGTGTCCGCTGTATCCCCCGCTGTGTCACACTGTGTCCCGCTGTGTCCCCCGCTGTGTCCCCCGCTGTGTCCTGCTGTGTCCCCCGCTGGGTCCCGCTGTGTCCACGGCTATGTCCCCGCTGTGTCCCACATTTTCCCCTGCTGTGTCCCGCTGTGTCCTTTCTGTGTCCCCCGCTGTGTCCCGCTTTGTCCTCGCTGTGTCCCCCGCTGTGTCCCGCTGTGTCCCCCGCTGTGTCACATTGTGTCCCGCTGTGTCCCCCGCTGTGTCCTGCTGTGTCCCCCGCTGGGTCCCGCTGGGTCCACGGCTATGTCCCCGCTGTTTCCCACATTTTCCCCTGCTGTGTCCCGCTGTGTCCTCGCTGTGTCCCCCGCTGTGTCCCGCTGTGTCCTCGCTGTGTCCCCCGCTGTGTCCCGCTGTGTCCCCCGCTGTGTCCTGCTGTGTCCCGCTGTGTCCCGCTGTGTCCCTGCTCTGACCCTCAGTGTCCTGGTGTGTCCCCGCTGTGTCCCGCTGTGTCCTCACTGTGTCCCACGCTGTGTTCCGCTGGGTCCTCGCTGTGTCCCCCGCTGTGTCCCGTTGTGTCCCCAGCTGTGTACCCCGCTGTGTCCCGCTGTGTCCTCGCTGTATCGACCCTGTGTCCCTCTGGGTCCCGCTGTGTCCTCGCTGTGTTCCCCGCTGTGTCCAACTGTTTCCCGCTGTGTCCCCCTCTGTATCCCCCGCTGTGTCCTGCTGTGTCCCCCTCTGTGTCCCGCTGTGTCCACTGCTGTGTCCCCTGCTGTGTCTCACTTTTTTCCCCGCTGTGTACCGCTGTGTCCCGCTGTGTCCCCCGCTGTGACCCAATGTGTCCCGCTGTGTCTCCTGCTGTGTCCCTGCTGTGTCCCCGGTGTGTTCCGCTGTGTCACGCTGTGTACTGCTGTGTCCCCCGCTGAGTTCTGCTGTGTTCCCGCTGTGTCCCAATGTGTCCTCGCTGTGTCACGCTGTCCCGCTCTGTCCCCGCTGTGTCCCGCTGTGTCCAGCTGTGTCCCCGCTGTGTCCCGCTATGTCCCCTCTCTGCCCCCTGCTGTCCCCAGCTGTGTCCCACGCTCTGTCGCTCGCTGTGTCCCGCTGTGTCCCCCGCTTTGTCCCGCTGTGTCCCTGCAGTGTCCCCGCTGTGTCCCGCTGTGTCACACTGTGTCCCGTGGTGTCCCGCTTTGTTCCCCTCTGTGTCCTCGCTGTGTTTCCCGCTGTGTCCCGCTGTGTACCACTCTGTGTCCCCCCTGTGTCCCGCTGTGTACCCCGCTGTGTCCAGCTGTGTCCTCGCTGTGTCCCCCACTGTCTCCTGCTTTGTCCCACGCTGTGTCCTTCTGTGAACCGCTGTGTCCTCGCTGTGTCCCCGCTGTGTCCCGCTGTGTCACAGTGTGTCCCGTGGTGTCCCGCTTTGTCCCCCGCTGTGTCCTCGCTGTGTTTCCCGCTGTGTTCCGCTGTGTACCACTCTTTGTCCCCCGCTGTGTCTCGCTGTGTATCCCGCTGTGTCCAGCTGTGTCCTCGCTGTGTCCCCCGCTGTCTCCCGCTTTGCCCCACGCTGTGTCCCGCTGTGTACCCCGCTGTGTCCAGCTATGTCCTCGCTGTGTCCCTCGCTGTCTCCTGCTTTGTCTCACGCTGTGTCCCGCTGTGACCCGCTGTGTCTTCGCTGTGTCCCCCGCTGTGTCCCGCTGTGTCCCCGCTGTGTCCCCTGCTGTGTCCGCTGTGTACCCCGCCGTGTCGCGCTATGTTCCCGCAGTGTCCCCGCTGTGTCCCGCTGTGTCCCACTGTGTCCCATGGTGTCCCAGTTTGTCCCCCGGTGTGTCCCCCGGTGAGTCCCCGCTGTGTCCCGCTGTGTCCCGCTATGTCGCCCACTGGGTCCCGCTGTGTCTACTGCTATGTCCCCGCTGTATCCCGCTGTGTCCCGCTGTGTTCTCGCTGTGTCCCATGCTGTGTTCTGCTGGGTCCTCGCTGTGTCCTCCGATGTGTCCTGTTGTGTCCCCAGCTGTGTACCCCGTTGTGTCCCGCTGTGTCCCCGCTGTATCGACGCTGTGTCCCGCTGGGTCCCGCTGGGTCCCTGCTGGGTCCTGCTGTGTACTGCTGTGTCCCTGCTGAGTCCCGCTGTGTCCCCGCTCTGTCCCGCTGTGTCCCCGCTGTATCGACGCTGTGTCCCGTTGTGTCCCGCTGTGTCCTTGCTGTGTTCCCCACTGTGTCCTGCTTTTTACCCCTCTGTGTCCCCCTCTGTGTCCCGCTGTGTCCTCCGCTGAGTCCCGCTGTGTCCCTGCTGTGTCCCCGCTGTGTCCTGCTGTATACTGCTGTGTCCCCTGCGGAGTCCCGCTGTGTCCCGCTGTGTCCCCTGTATCCCCCGATGTGTCCCACTGTGTCCCGCATTTTCCCCCGCTGTGTCCCGCTGTGTCCTCGCTGTGTCCGCCGCTGTGTCCCTCTGTGTCCTCGCTGTGTCCCCCGCTGTGTCCCGCTGCGTCCCCCGCTGTGTCCTGCTGTGTCCCGCTGTGTCCCGCTGTGTCCCTGCTGTGAACCTCAGTGTCCCGGTGTGTCCCCGCTGTGTCCCGCTGTGTCCTCGCTGTGTCCCACGGTGTGTTCTGCTCGGTCCTCGCTGTGTACCCTGCTGTGTCCCGCTGTGTCCTCGCTGTATCGACCCTGTGTCCCACTGGGTCCCGCTGTGTCCTTGCTGTGTTCCCCGCTGTGTCCCGCTGTGTACCCCTCTGTGTCCCTCTCTGTGTCCAGCTGTGTCCCCACTGTGTACCGCTGTGTTCCCTCTCTGTCCCCTGCTGTCCTCCGCTGTGTCCCGCTGTGTCCCCCGCTTTGTCCCACTGTGTCCCTGCAGTGTCCCTGCTGTGTCCCGCTGTGTCACACTGTGTCCCGTGGTGTCCCGCTTTGTCCCCCACTGTGTCCTCGCTGTGTTTCCCGCTGTCTCCTGCTTTGTCCCACGCTGTGTCCCGCTGTGACCCGCTGTGTCCCCCACTGTGTCCCACTGTGTCCCTGCTGTGACCCGCTGTGTCCCGCTGTGTTTCCGCTGTGTCCCCACTGTGTCCCGCTGTGTACCCCGCTTTGTCCATCTTTGTCCCCGCTGTGTCTCGTTGTGTCCCACGCTCTGTCCCCCACTGTGTTCCGCTGTGTCCCCCACTGTGTCCCGCTGTGTCCCCACAGCGTCACCGCTGTTTCCCCCTGTGTGCCGCTGTGTTCCGTGCTGTCCCGCTTTGTCCCACGCTGTGTCCCCCGCTGAGTCCCCGCTGTGTCCCCGCTGTGTCCTGCTGTGTCCTCGCTGTGTCCCCCACTGTCTACCGCTCTGTACCCCGCTGTGTCTCACGGTGTGTCCCGCTGTGTCCTCGCTGTGTCCTATGCTGTGTTCCGCTGTGTCCTCCGCTGTGTCCCGCTGTGTCCCGCTGTGTCGCGCTGTGTACTGCTGTGTCCCACGCTGAGTCCCGCAGTGTCCCGCTGTGTCCTCGCTGTGTTCCCCACTGTGTCCTGCTGTGTACCCCTCTGTGTCCCCCGCTGTGTCCCGCTGTGTCCCCCGCTGTGTCCCTGCTGTGTCCCCGGTGTGTTCCGCTGTGTCACGCTGTTTACTTCTGTGTCCCCCGCTGAGTTCCGCTGTGTTCCCGCTGTGTCCCAATGTGTCCTCGCTGTGTCACGCTGTCCCGCTCTGTCCCCGCTGTGTCCCGCTGTGTCCAGGTGTGTCCCCGCTGTGTCCCGCTATGTCCCCTCTCTGCCCCCTGCTGTCCCCCGCTGTGTCCCCCCTGTGTCCCGCTATGTCCCGCTGTGTCCCCCGCTTTGTCCCGCTGTGTTCCTGAAGTGTCCCCGCTGTGTCCCGCTGTGTCACACTGTTTCCCGTGGTGTCCCGCTTTGTTCCCCTCTGTGTCCTCGCTGTGTTTCCCGCTGTGTCCCGCTGTGTACCACTCTGTGTTTCCCGCTGTGTCCCGCTGTGGACCGGCTGTGTCCAGCTGTGTCCTCGCTGTGTCCCCCGCTGTCTCCTGCTTTGTCCCACGCTGTGTCCCTCTGTGACCCGCTGTGTCCTCGCTGTGTCCCCCGCTGTGTCCCGCTGGTTCCCCGCTGTGTCCCACGCTGTGTCCCGCTGTGTCCCGCTGTGTACCGCGCTGTGTCCCGCTATGTTCCCGCAGTGTCCCCGCTGTGTCCCGCTGAGTCCCACTGTGTCACGTGGTGTCCCAGTTTGTCCCCCGGTGTGTCCCCCGGTGAGTCCCCGCTGTGTCCCGCTGTTTCCCCCACTGGGTCCTGCTGTGTCTACTGCTGTGTCCCCACTGTGTCCCGCGGTGTCCCGCGCAGTGTCCCGCTGTGTCCCGCACTGTCCCCACTGTATCCCCGCTGTGTCCCGCTGTGTACCCCGCTGTGTCCAGCTTTGTCCTCACTGTGTCTCGCTTTGTCCCACACTCTGTCCACCACTGTGTTCCGCTGTGTCCCCCGCTGAGTTCCCGCTGTGTCCCCGCTGTGTCCTGCTGTGTCCTCGCTGTGTTCCCCGATGTCTCCCGCTCTGTTCCCCGCTGTGTCTCACGCTTTGCCCTGCTGTGTCCCACTGTGTCCCGCTGTGTCCCGCTGTGTCCCCCACTGTGTCCCTTTGTTTCCCCAGCTGTGTACCCGGCTGTGTCCCGCTGTGTCCCCGCTGTATCGATGCTGTGTCCCGCTGGGTCCCGCTGTGTCCTCGCTGTGTTCCCCGTTGTGTCCCGCTGTGTCCCCTGCTGTGTCCCCCGCTGTGTCCTGCTGTGTCCCCAGCTGTGTCCCTGCTGTGTCCCTGCTGTGTCCCCACTGTGTCAAACTGTGTCCTCGCTGTGTTCTCCGTTGTGTCCCGCTGTGTCCCGCTGTGTCCTCGCTGTGTCCCACGCTGTGTTCCGCTGTGTCCTCGCTGTGTCCCCTGCTGTGTCCGCTGTGTCCTCGCTGTGTCCCCCGCTGTGTCCTGCTGTGTCCCCCACTCTGTCCTGCTGTGTCCCGCTATGTCCCGCTGTGTCCCTGCTGTGACCCACAGTGTCACGGTGTGTCCCCGCTATGGCCCCGCTGTGTCCCGCTGTGTATACCCCGCTGTGTCCAGCTTTGTCCCTGCTGTGTCTTGCTGTGTCCCACGCTCTGTCCCCCGCTGTGTCCCGCTGTGTCCCCCGCTGTGTCCCGCTGTGTTTCTGCAGGGTCACCGATGTTTCCCGCTGTGTCCCGCTGTGTTCCGTGGTGTCCCGCTCTGTCCCCCGCTGTGTCCCCCGCTGAGTTCCCGCTGTGTCCCCGCTGTGTCCTGCTGTGTCCTCGCTGTGTCCCCCGCTGTCTCCCGCTCTGTCCCCCGCTGTGTCTCACGCTTTGTCCCGTCTGTGTCACACTGTGTTCCACTGTGTCCCGCTGTGTCCCCCACTGTGTCCCTTTGTGTCCCCAGCTGTGTAACCCGCTGTGTAACGCTGTGTCCCCGTTGTATCGACGCTGTGTCCCGCTGAGTCCCGCTGTGTCCTTGCTGTGTTCCCCGTTGTGTTCCGCTGTGTCCCCCGCTGTGTCCCCCGCTGTGTCCTGCTGTGACCCCGCTGTGTCCCGTTGTGTCCCACTGTGTCCCCCACTGTGTCCCTGCTGTGTCCCTGCTGTGTCCCTGCTGTGTCCCGCTGTGTCCCGCTGTGTCCCGCTGTGTCCCGCTGTGACCCTGCTCAGTCCCCTTGTGTCCCCGCTTTGGCCCGCTGTGTCGTTGCTCTGTCCCCCGCTGTGTCCCGATGTGTCCCCCGCTGTGTCCCGCTGTGTCCCGCTGTGTCCTGCTGGGTCCCCCGCTGGGTCCCGCTGTGTCTCCTCTCTGTCCCCTGTTGTCCCCCGCTGTGTCCCCCGCTGTGTCCCGCTGTGTCCCGCTGTGTCCCCCGGTGTGTCCCCCTGTTCCCGCAGTGTCCGCGCTGTGTCCGGCTGTGTCACACTGTGTCCCGTGGTGTCCGGCTTTGTCACCCGCTGTGTCCCCCGCTAAGTCCCGCTGTGTCCCCGCTGTGTCCCAATGTGTCCTCGCTGTGTCCCACGCTGTGTCCCGCAGTGTCTCCCCTGTGTCCCCCGCCGTGTCCCGCTTTGTCCCGCTGTGTCCTCGCTGTGTTCCCCGCTGTGTCCCGCTGTGGACCCCTCTGTGTCCCCCGCTGTATCCCGCTGTGTCCCCCTCTGTGTCCCTGCTGTGTCCCCGTATGTCCCGCTGTGTCGCGCTATGTACTGCTGTGTCCCCCGCTGAGTTCCGCTGTGTCCCCGCTGTGTCCCAATGTGTCCTCGCTGTGTCCCGCTTTGTCCCGCTCTGATCCCGCTGTGTCCCACTGTGTCCAGCTGTGTCCCCGCTGTGTCCCGCTTTGTCCCTTTCTGCCCCCTGCTGTCCCCCGCTGTGTCCCCAGCTGTGTCCCGCTGTGTCCCGCTGTGTCCCCTGCATTGTCCTGCTGTGTCCCTGCAGTTTCCCCGCTGTGTCCCGCTGTGTCACAGTGTGTCCCGTGGTGTCCCGCTTTGTCCCCCGCTGTGTCCTCGCTGTGTTTCTCGCTGTGTCCCGCTGTGTAGCCCGCTGTGTCCCATTATGTTCCCGCAGTGTCCCTGCTGTGACCTGCTGTGTCCCACTGTGTCCCGTGGTGTCCCAGATTGTCCCCCGCTGTGTCCCCCGGTGAGTCCCCGCTGTGTCCCGCTGTGTCGCCCACTGGGTCCCGCTGTGTCTTCTGCTGTGTCCCCGCTGTGTCCCGCTGTGTCCCGCTGTGTCCTCACTGTGTTCCACGCTGTGTTCCGCTGGGTCCTCGCTGTGTCCCCCGATGTGTCCCGTTGTGTCCCCAGCTGTGTACCCCGCTGTGTCCTGCTGTGTCCCCACTGTATCGACGCTGTGTCCCGCTGGGTCCCGCTGTGTCCTCGCTGTGTACCGCTGTGTACTGCTGTGTCCCCGCTGAGTCCCGCTGTGTCCCCGCTCTGTCCTGCTGTGTCCCCGCTGTATCGACGCTGTGTCCCATTGTGTCCCGCTGTGTCTTCGCTGTGTTCCCCCTGTGTCCTGCTTTGTACCCCTCTGTGTCCCCCTCTGTGTCCCGCTGTGTCCCCCGCTGTGTCCCGCTGTGTCCCTGCTGTGTTCCCGCTGTGTTCTGCTGTATACTTCTGTGTCCCTTGCTGAGTCCCGCTGTGTCCCCGCTGTGTCCCGCTGTGTCCGCTGTATCCCCCACTGTTTCCCACTGTGTCCCGCTGTGTCCCCCGCTGTGTCCCCCGCTGTATCCCGCTGTGTCCCCCGCTGGGTCCCGCTGTGTCCACGGCTATGTCCCCGCTGTGTCCCGCATTTTCCCCTGCTGTGTCCCGCTGTGTCCTCGCTGTGTCCCCCGCTGTGTCCCGCTGTGTCCTGGCTGTGTCCCGCTGTGTCCCGCTGTGTCCCCCGCTGTGTCCTGCTGTGTCCCGCTGTGTCCCGCTGTGTCCCTGCTGTGAACCTCAGTGTCCCGGTGTGTCCCCGCTGTGTCCCACTGTGTCCTCACTGTGTCCCACCCTGTGTTCCGCTGGGTCCTCGCTGTGACCCCCGCTGTGTCCCGTTGTGTCCCAAGCTGTGTACCCCGCTGTGTCCTCGCTGTATCGACCCTGTGTCCCTCTGGGTCCCGCTGTGTCCTCGCTGTGTTCCCCGCTGTGTCCCACTGTTTCCCGCTGTATTCACCCTTGTATCCCCCGCTGTGTCCTGCTGTGTCCCCCTCTGTGTCCCGCTGTGTCCACTGCTGTGTCCTGCTTTTTCCCCCGCTGTGTCCTGCTGTGTCCTCGCTGTGTCCCCCGCTGTGTCCCGCTGTGTCCCCCGCTCTGTCCTGCTGTGTCCCGCTATGTCCCGCTGTGTCCCTGCTGTGACCCACAGTGTCGTGGTGTGTCCCCGCTGTGGCCCCGCTGTGTCCTGCTGTGGATACCCCGCTGTGTCCAGCTTTGTCCCTGCTGTGTCTTGCTGTGTCCCACACTCTGTCCCCCACTGTGTCCCGCTGTGTCCCCCTCTGTGTCCCACTGTGTCCTGCTGTGTCCCCCGCTGTGTCCCGCTGTGTCCCTGCAGGGTCACCGATGTTTCCCGCTGTGTCCCGCTGTGTTCCATGCTGTCCCGCTCAGTCCCCCGCTGTGTCCCCCGCTGAGTCCCCTCTGTGTCCCCGCTGTGTCCCGCTGTGTCTCGCTTTGTCCCCCGCTGGCTCCGCTCTGTCCCCCGCTGTGTCTCATGCTTTGTCCCGTCTGTGTCCCACTGCGTTCCACTGTGACCCGCTGTGTCCCCCACTGTGTCCCTTTGTGTCCCCAGCTGTGTAACCCGCTGTGTAACGCAGTGTCCCCGTTGTATCGACGCTGTGTCCCGCTGGGTCCCGCTGTGTCCTCGCTGTGTTCCCCGTTGTGTTCCGCTGTGTCCCCCGCTGTGTCCCCCGCTGTGTCCTGCTGTGACCCCGCTGTGTTCCATTGTGTTCTGCTGTGTCCCCCGCTGTGTCCCTGCTGTGTCCCGCTGTGTCCCGCTGTGCCCCGCTGTGACCCTGCTCAGTCCCCCTGTGTCCCCGCTTTGGCCCGATGTGTCATCGCTCTGTCCCCCGCTGTGTCAAGATGTGTCCCCCGCTGTGTCCCGCTGTGTCCCACTGTGTCCTGCTGTGTCCCCCGCTGGGTCCCTCTGTGTCCCCTCTCTGACCCCTGTTGTCCCCCGCTGTGTCCCCCGCTGTGTCCTGCTGTGTCCCGCTGTGTCCCCCGGTGTGTCCTCCTGTTCCCACAGTGTCCGCGCTGTGTCCGGCTGTGTCACACTGTGTCCCATGGTGTCCGGCTTTGTCACCCGCTGTGTCCCCCGCTAAGTCCCGCTGTGTCCCCGCTGTGTCCCAATGTGTCCTCGCTGTGTCCCACGCTGCGTCCCACAGTGTCTCCCCTGTGTCCCTCGCCGTGTCCCGCTGTGTCCCGCTGTGTCCCCCGCTGTGTACCCCACTGTGTCTCGCTGTGTCCCCCGCTGTGTCCCGCTGTATCCCGTGGTGTCCCGCTTTGTCCCCCACTGTGTCCCCCAGTAAGTCCCCGCTGTGTCCCCGCTGTGTTCCGCTGTGTCCTCCCTGTGTCCCCCGCTGTGTCCCGTTGTGTACCCTGCTGTGTCCCACTGTGTCTACTGCTGTGTTCCTGCTGTGTCCCACTGGGTCCCGCTGTGTCTACTGCTGTGTTCCGCTGTGTCCCCCACTGGGTCCCGCTGTGTCTACTGCTGTGTCCCCGCTGTGTCCCGCTGTGTCCTGCTGTGTCCCGCTGTGTCCTCGCTGTGTCCCCCGCTGTGTCCCGCTGTGTCCCCGGTGTGTCCCAACTGTGTCCCGCTGTGTCCCTCTGTGTACCCCGCTGTGTCCCGCTATGTTCCCGTAGTGTCCCCGCTGTGTCCCGCTGTGTCCCGCTGTGTCCTTGCTGTGTCCCCCGCTGTGTCCCGTTGTCTCCCCTGCTGAGTACCCCGCTGTGTCCCACTGTGTCCCCGCTGTATCGACGATGTGTCCCGCTGGGTCGCACTGTGTCCTCCCTGTGTTCCCGGCTGTGTCCCGCTGTGTCCCCAGCTGTGTCCCGCTTTGACTACTGCTGTGTCCCCGCTGTGTCCCGCTGTGACTCGCTATGTCAAGCTGTGTCCTCGCTGTGTCCCCCGCTGTTTTCAGCGGTGCCCTCACTGTGTCCCCCGCTGTGTCCGGTTGTGTCCCCAGCTGTGTACCCCGCTGTGTCCTGCTCTGTCCCCGCTGTATCAACGATGTGTCCCACTGAGTCCCACAGTGTCCTCGCTCTGTTCCCCACTGTGTCCCGCTGTGCACCCCTCTGTGTCCCCTGCTGTGTCCCACTGTGTCCTCTGCTGTGTCCCCCGCTGTGTCCTCGCTGGGTCCCCCGCTGTGTCCCGATGTGTCCTCGCTGGGTCCACCGCTGGGTCCCGCTGTGTCCCGGTGTGTCCCCGCTGTGTGCCCGCTGTGTCCCTCTGTGTACTCCGTTGTGTCCAGCTGTGTCACCGCTGTGTCCCACTGTGTCCCCTCTCTGTCTCTGCTGTCCACTGCTGTGTCCCACGCTTTGACCGCTGTGTCCCCGCTGTGTCCCGCTGTGTCACACTGTGTCCCATGGTGTCCCGCTTTGTCCCCAGCTGTGTCCCCCGCTGAGTCCCCTCTGTGTCACCTCTGTGTCCCTCAGTGTCCCCGGTGTGTCCTGCTGTTTCCCGCTGTGCACTGCTGTGTTCCCCGCTGAGTTCCGCTGTGTCCCCGCTGTGTCCCAATGTGTCCTCGCTGTGTCACGCTCTGTCCCACTCTGTCCCCTCTG
>NW_012286899.1:0-4591 GCF_000151885.1 Dipodomys ordii
CTTTGTCCGCTGTGTCCCTGTAGTGTCCCCGCTGTGTCCCGCTGTGTCACACTGTGTCCCATGGTGTCGCGCTTTGTCCCCCGCTGTGTCCTCGCTGTGTTTCCCGCTGTGTCCCACTGTGTACACCTATGTGTCCCCCACTGTCTCCTGCTTTGTCCCACGCTGTGTCCCGCTCTGACCCGCTGTGTCTTCGCTGTGTCCCCAGCTGTGTCCCGCTGTGTCCCCGCTGTGTCCCCCGCTGTGTCCCGCTGTGTCCCGCTGTTTACCCCACTGTGTCCCGCTATGTTCCCGCAGTGTCCCCGCTGTGTCCCGCTGTGTCCCATTGTGTCCCGTGGTGTCCCAGTTTGTCCCCCGCTGTGTCCCCCGGTGAGTACCTGCTGTGTCCCGCTTTGTCCCCCGCTGTGTCCCCCGCCGTGTCCCGCTGTGTCCCCGCTGTGTCCCAATCTGTGTCCCGCTGTGTCCTGCTGTGTACCCTGCTGTGTCCCGTTGTGTCCCCAGCTGTGTACCCTGCTGTGTCCCGCTGTGTCCCCGCTGTATCGACTCTGTGTCCCACTGGGTCCCGCTGTGTCCTCCCTGTGTTCCCCGCTGTGTCCCAGTGTGTCCCCAGCTGTGTCCCACTCTGTCTACTGCTGTGTCCCCGCTGTGTCTCTCTGTGTCCTGCTTTGTCCCGTTGTGACCCCAGCTGTGTACCCAACTGTGTCCGGCTATGTCTCCGCTACATCGACGCTGTGTCCCGCTGGGTCCCGTTGTGTCCTCGCTGTGTTCCCCGCTGTGTGCCGCTGTGTACCCCTCTGTGTCCCTCACTGTGTCCCGCTTTGTCCCCCACTGTGTCCCGCTGTGTCCCGCTGTGTGCCACTGTGTACTGCTGTGTCCCCCGCTGAGTCCCGCTGTGTCCCCGCAGTGTCCCAATGTGTCCTCGCTGTGTCCCCCGCTGTGTCCCGCTGTGCCCCCCCTGTGTTCCCAGTGTGTCCCGCTGTGTCCTGATGAGTCCCTTGCAGTGTCCCCCGCTGTGTCCTGCTCTGTCCCCAGCTGTGGTCCTCTGTGTCCATTGCTTTGTCCCCGCTGTGTCCAGCTGTGTCCCCCGCTGTCCTCCGCTGTGTCCCGCTGTGTCCTCGCTGTGTCCCCCGTTGTGTCCCGGTGTGTCCCCCGATGTGTCCCGCTGTGTCCCCTCTCTGTCACGCGCTGTGTCCCCTGCTGTGTTCCGCTGTGTCCCCGGCTGTGTCCCGCTGTGTGCTTGCTGTGTCCCGCTGTGTACCCCGCTGTGTCCAGCTGTGTCCCCGCTGTGTCCCGCTGTGTTCCCTCTCTGTCCTCTCCTGTGTCCCCAGTTGTGTCCCGCTGTGTCCCGCTGTGTCCCCTGCTTTGTCTCGTTGTGTCCCCGCAGTGTCCCCGTTGTGTCCCACTGTGTCACACTGTGTCCCGTGGTGTCCCGCTTTGTCCCCTGCTGTGTCCCCCGCTGACACCCTTCTGTGTCCCCGCTGTGTCCCGCTGTGTCCTAGCTGTGTCCCCCGGTGTGTCCCGCTGTGTCCCTACTGTGTCCCCCGCTGTGTCCCACTGTGTCCTGCTGTGTATCCTGCTGTGTCCCGCTATGTTCCTGCAGTGTCCCCGCTGTGTCCCGCTGTGTCCCGTGGTGTCCCGCTTTGTCCCGGCTGTGTCCCCCGGTGAGTCCCTGCTGTGTCCCCGCTGTGTCCCCCTGTGTCCTCGCTGTGTCCCATGCTGTGTTCCACTGTGCCTTGCTGTGTCCCCTGCTGTGTTCCGTTGTGTCCCCAGCTCTGTACGCCGCTGTGTCCCGCTGTTTCCCCTCTGTATCGGCGCTGTGTCCCACTGGGTCCCGCTGTGTCCTCTCTGTGTCCCCCGCTGTGACCCGCTGTGTCCCCCGCTGTGTTCCACTGTGCCTACTGCTGCGTCCCTGCTGTGTCCCGCTGTGTCCCGCTATGTCCCGCTTTGTCCTTGCTGTGTCCCACGCTGTGTTCCGCTGTGTCCTCTCTGTGTCCCCCGATGTGTCCCTTTGTGTCCTCGCTGTGTTCCCCATTGTGTCCCACTGTGTACCCCTCTGTGTCCCCTGCTGTGTCCCGCTGTGTCCCGCTGTGTCCCGCTGTGTCCCCCGCTGTGCCCAGCTTTGTCCCCCGCTGTGTCCCCGCTGTGTCCCCTCTGTGTCCTGCTGTGTCCTCGCTGTGTCCCCTGCTGTCTACCGCTCTGTCCCCCGCTGTGTCTCAAGCTTTGTCCCCGCTTTGTCCCACTGTATCCCGCTGTGTGCAGCTGTGTCCCCCACTGTGACCCTTTGTATCCCCAGCTGTGTACCCCACTGTGTAACGCTGTGTCCCAGCTGTATCAACGCTGTGTCCCGCTGTGTCCCGCTGTGTCCTTGCTGTGTTCCCCGTTGTGTCCCGCTGTGTCCCCCGCTCTGTCCCCCGTTGTGTACTGCTGTGTCCCCCGCTGAGTCCCGCTCTGTCCCAGCTGTGTCCTGCTGTGTCCCACCTGTGTCCCCCGCTGTATCCCGCTGTGTCCACCGCTGTGTCCCGCTGTGTCCCCCGCTCTGTCCCGCTGAGTCCACTGCTGCGTCCCCGCTGTGTTCCGCTGTTTCCCCCGCTGTGTCCCGCTGTGTCCTCTCTGTGTCCCCCGCTGTCCCGCTGTTTCCCGCTGTGTCCTCGCTGTGTCCCCGCTGTGTCCCAATGTGTGCTCACTGTGTCCCCCGCTGTGTCCCGCTGTGTCCCCTCTGTGTCCCCCGCTGTGTCCCGCTGTGTAACCCGCTGTGTCCTGCTATGTTCCCGCTCTGTCTCCCCCTTGTCCACCACTGTGTCCCGCTGTGTCCCGGGGTGCCCCGCTTTGTCCCTGGCTGTGTCCCCCGGTGAGTCCCCGCTGTGTCCCCGCTGTGTCCCGCTGTGTCCTCCCTGTGTCCCCCGTGTGTCCCTGCTGTTTTCCCACTGTGTCCCGTGATTCCCGCTGTGTACAGCTATTTCCCCCGCTGAGTCCCGCTGTGTCCCCGCTGTGTCCCAATTTTTCCTCGCTGTGTTCCCCGCTGTGTCCCGCTGTGTCCCCCCTGTATCCCCCTCTGTGTCCCACTGTGTCCCGCTGCGGCCTCCGCTGTTTCCCCCGCTGTGTCCCGCTGTGTCACCCTGTGTACCCTGCTGTGTCCTGCTATATTCCCGCAGTGTTCCCACTGTGTCCCGCTGTGTCCAGTGCTGTCCCGCTTTGTCCCCCGCTGTGTTCCCTGGTGAGTCCCCGCTGTGTCCCCGCTGTGTCCCGCTGTGTCCTCCCTGTGTTCCCCGCTGTGTCCCGCTGTGTTCCCCGCTGAGTCCCGCTGTGTCTACTGCTGTGTCCCCGCTGTGTCCCGCTGTGTCCCCGCTGTATCGACGCTGTGTCCCGCTGGGTTCTGCTGGTTCATCGCTGTGTTCCACGCTGTGTCCCGCTGTGTACCCCTCTGTGTCCCCCGCTGTGTCCTGCTGTGTCCCCCGCTGTGTCCCTGATGTGACCCCGCTGTGTCCCGCTGTGTCCCGCTGTGTCCTGCTGTGTCCCTGCTGTGACCCTCAGTGTCCCGGTGTGTCCCCGCTGTGGCCCCGCTTTGTCCCGCTGAGTATACCCTGCTGTGTCCAGCTTTGTCCCCACTGTGACCCGCTGTGTCCCCCGCTGTGTCCCTGCTGTGTCCCCGGTGTGTCCCGCTGTGTCCCGCTGTGTAATGCTGTGTCCCGCGCTGAGTCCCGCTGTGTCCCCGCTGTGTCCCAATGTGTCCTCTCTGTGTCCCCTGCTGTGTCCCGCTGTGACACGCAGGGTCACCGCTGTTTCCCGCTGTGTCCCGTTGTGTTCCATGGTGTCCCGCTTTATCCCCTGCTTTGTCCCCAGCTGAGTCCCTGCTGTGTCCCCAATGTGTCCCACTGTGTCCTCGTGTCCCGTTGTGCCCCCACTGTGTCCCGTTGTGTCCACAGCTGTATAACACGCTGTGTAACACTGTGTCCCCACTGTATCGACGCTGTTTCCCGCTGGGTCCCGCTGTGTCCTCGCTGTGTTCCCCGCTGTGTCCCGCTTTGTCCCACGCTGTGTCCTCGCTGTGTTTCCCACTTTGTCCCATTGTGTACCCCTCTGTGTCCCCCGCTATACCCGCTGTGTACCCCGCTCTGTCCTGCTGTGTCCTCGCTGTGTCCCCCGCTGTCTCCTGCTTTGTCCCACGCTGTGTACTGCTGTGACCCACTCTGTCCTCGCTGTGTCCCTCGCTGTGTCCCGCTGTGTCCCCGCTGTGTACCCCGCTGTGTCCCGCTATGTTCCCGCAGTGTCCCCGCTGTGTACCGCTGTGTCCCACTGTGTCCCGTGGTGTCCCAGTTTGTCCCCCGCTGTGTCCCCCGGTGAGTCCCTGCTGTGTCTCGCTGTGTCCCCCACTGGGTCCTTCTGTGTCTACTGCTGTGTCCTCGCTGTGTCCCGCTGTGTCCCGCTGTGTCCCGCTGTGTCCTTGTTGTGTCCCCCGATGTGTCCCGTTGTGTCCCCAGCTGTGTACCCCGCTGTGTCCCGCTGTGTCCCCGCAGTATCGACGCTGTGTCCCGCTGTGTCCCGCTGTTTCCTCGCTATGTTCCCCGCTGTGTCCTGCTGTGTACCCATCTGTGTC
>NW_012286900.1:0-6654 GCF_000151885.1 Dipodomys ordii
GTATCCTGCTGTGACTCACTTTGTCCTCGCTGTGTCCTCCGCTGTGTCCCGCTGTGTCCCCGCTGTGTACCACGCTGTGTCCCGCTATGTTCCCGCAGTGTCCCCGCTGTGTACCGCTGTGTCCACTGTGTCCCGTGGTGTCCCAGTTTGTCACCCGCTGTGTCCCCCAGTGAGTCCCCGCTGTGTCCCGCTGTGTCCCCCGCTGTCTCCTGCTTTGTCCCACGCTGTGTCCTGCTGTGACCCACTGTGTCCTAGCTGTGTCCCCCGCTGTGTCCCGCTGTTTCCCCGCTGTGTACCCCGCTGTGTCCCGCTATGTTCCCGCAGTGTCCCCGCTGTGTCCCGCTGTGTCCCACTGTGTCCCGTGGTGTCCCAGTTTGTCCCCCACTGTGTCCCCCGGTGAGTCCCCGATGTGTCCCGCTGTGTCCTTGCTGTGTCCCACGCTGTGTTCTGTTGGGTCCTCGCTGTGTCCCCCGATGTGTCCCGTTGTGTCTCCAGCTGTGTACCCCGCTGTGTCCCACTGTGTCCCTGCTGTATCGACGCTGTGTCTCGCTGGGTCCCGCTGGGTCCTCACTGTGTTCCCCCCTGTTTCCCGCTGTGAACCCCTCTGTGTCCCCCTCTGTGTCCCGCTGTGTCCCCCGCTGTGTCCCGCTGTGTTCTGCTGTGTCCCGTTGTGTCCGCGCAGGGTCACCTTTGTTTACCGCTGTGTCCCGCTATGTTATGTGGTGTCCCGCTTTGTCCCCCGCTGTGTCCCCCACTGAGTCCCCGCTCTGTCACCGCTGTGTCCTCGCTGTGTCCCCTGCTGTCTCCCGCTTGTCCCCCTCTGTGTCCCACTGCTTTGTCCCACTGTGCCCCGCAGTGTCCCCGCTGTGTCCCGCTGTGTCACACTGTGTCCCAGGGTGTCCCGCTTTTTCCCCTGCTGTGTCCCCCCTGAGTCCCTTCTGTGTCGCCTCTGTGTCCGGCAGTGTCCCCGCTGTGTCCCGCTGTGTCCCCTCTCTTTTCCCTTCTGTCCCCCGCTGTGTCCTCCACTGTGTCCCGCTGTGTCCCGCTGTGTCCCCCGCTTTGTCCCGCTGTGTCCCTGCAGTGGCCCGCTGTGTCCCGCTGTGTCATGCTGTGTCCCGTGGTGTCCCGCTTTGTCCCCCGCTGTGTCCTCGCTATATTTCCCACTGTGTCCCACTGTGTACAACTCTGTGTCCCCCGCTGTGTCCTGCTGTGTACCCCGCTGTGTCCAGCTGTGTCCTCGCTGTGTCCCCCGCTGTCTCATGCTTTGTCCCACGCTGTGTCCCGCTGTGACCCCCTGTGTCCTCGCTTTGTCCCCAGCTGTGTGCCACTGTGTCCCCGCTGTGTCCCTCGCTGTGTCCCGCTGTGTACCCCGCTGTGTCCCGCTATGTTCCCGCAGTGTCCCCGCTGTGTCCCGCTGTGTCTCAGTGTGTCCCGTGGTGTCCCAGTTTGTCCCCCGCTGTGTCCCCTGGTGAGTCCCCGCTGTGTCCCGCTCTGTCCCCTACAGGGTCCTGCTGTGTCTACTGCTGTGTCCCCGCTGTGTCCCGCTGTGTCCCGCTGTGTCCCACTGTATCCTCGCTGTTTCCCACGCTGTGTCCCGCTGTGTCCCCCGGTGCGTCCCTGCTGTGTCCCGCTGTGTCCCACTGTGTCCTCCCTGTGTCCCCCCTGTGTCCCGCTGTGTCCCCCTCTGTGTCCCGCTGTGTCCTCCCTGTGTCCCCGCTGTGTCCCGCTGTGTCCTCGCTGTGTCCCAAGCTGTGTTCCGCTGTGTCCTCGCTGTGTTCCCCGCTGTGTCCCGTTGTGACCCCAGCTGTGTACCCAACTGTGTCCGGCTATTTCTCCGCTACATCGACGCTGTGTCCCGCTGGGTCCCGTTGTGTCCTCGCTGTTTTCCCCGATGTGTGCCGCTGTGTACCCCTCTGTGTCCCTCGCTGTGTCCCGCTTTGTCCCCCACTGTGTCCCGCTATGTCCCGCTGTGTCCCGCTGTGTACTGCTGTGTCCCCCGCTGAGTCCCGCTGTGTACCCGCTGTGTCCCAATGTGTCCTCGCTGTGTCCTCCACTGTGTCCCGCTGTGTCCCCCCTGTGTTCCCAGTGTGTCCCGCTGTGTCCTGATGTGTCCCTTGCTGTGTCCCCCACTGTGTCCTGCTCTGTCCCCCGCTGTGGTCCTCTGTGTCCATTGCTGTGTCCCCGCTGTGTCCCGCTGTGTCCCCCGCTGTCCTCCGCTGTGTCCCACTGTGTCCTCGCTGTGTCCCCCGTTGTGTCCTGGTGTGTCCCCCGCTGTGTCCCGCTGTGTCCCCTCTCTGTCACGTGCTGTGTCCCCCGCTGTGTTCTGCTGTGTCCCCGGCTGTGTCCCTCTGTGTGCTTGCTGTGTCCCGCTGTGTACCCCGCTGTGTCCAGCTGTGTCCCCGTTCTGTCCCGCTGTGTCCTGCTGTGTCCCCTGCTTTGTCTCGTTGTGTCCCCGTTGTGTCCCACTGTGTCACACTGTGTCCCGTTGTGTCCCGCTTTGTCCCTTGCTGTGTCCCCCGCTGACACCCTTCTGTGTCCCCGCTGTGTCCCGCTGTGTCCTTGCTGTGTCCTCTGCTGTGTCCCGCTGTGTCCCTACTGTGTCCCCCGCTGTGTCCCACTGTGTCCCGCTGTGTATCCTGCTGTGTCCCGCTATGTTCCCGCAGTGTCCCCGCTGTGTCCCGCTATGTCCCGCTGTGTCCCGTGGTGTCCCGCTTTGTCCCTGCTGTGTCCCCCGGTGAGTCCCTGCTGTGTCCCGCTGTGTCCCCGCTGTATCGGCGCTGTGTCCCACTGGGTCCCGCTGTGTCCTTGCTGTGTCCCCCGCTGTGACCCGCTGTGTCCCCCGCTGTGTTCCGCTGTGTATACTGCTGTGTCCCTGCTGTGTCCCGCTGTGTCCCCCTGTGTCCGGCTGTGTCCTCGCTGTGTCCCACGCTGTGTTCCGCTGTGTCCACTGCTGTGTCCCCGCTGTGTCCCGCTTTTTCCCCCGCTGTGTCCGGCTGTGTCCTCGCTGTGTCCCCCGCTGTGTCCCGCTGTGTCCTGTCTGTGTCACCCGCTGTGTCCCGCTGTGTCCCCCGCTGTGTCCTGCTGTGTCCTCGCTGTGTTCCCCGTTGTGTCCCGTTCTGTACCCGTCTGTGTCCCCCTCTGTGTCCCGCTATGTCTCCCACTGTGACCCGTTGTTTCCACTCCTGTGTCCCCGCTGTGTCCCGCTTTTCCCCCCGCTGTGTCCTGCTGTGTCCTCGCTGTGTTCCCTGCTGTGTCCCGCTGTGTCCTGGCTGTGTCCCGCTGTGTCCCGCTGTGTCCCCCACTGTGTCCCTGCTGTGTCCACGCTGTGTACCGCTGTGTACTGCTGTATCCCCGCTGAGTCCCGCTGTGTCCCCGCTCTGTCCCGCCGTGTCCCCGCTTTATCGATGCTGTGTCCTGCTGAGTCCTCACTGTATTTCCCACTGTGTCCCGCTCTGTACCCCTGTGTGTCCCACTCTGTGTCCCGCTGTGTCCCCCCCGCTGTGTCCCTCTGTGTCCACTGCAGTGTCCCCGCTGTTGCCCGTTGTGTCCCCAACTGTGTACCCTGCTGTGTACCGCTGTGTCACCCTGTGTCCCTTGGTGTCCCACTTTTTCCCCCGCTGTGTCCCCCTGTGAGTCCCCGCTGTGTCCCCGCTGTGTCCCGCTGTGTCCCCAGCTGTGTCCTGCTATGTTCTCGCATTGTCCCCGCTGTGTCCCGCTGTGTCCCACTGTGTCCCGTGGTGTCCCAGTTTGTCCCCCGCTGAGTCCCCCGGTGAGTCCCCACTGTGTCCCGCTGTGCCCCCACTGGGTCCCGCTGTGTACTGCTGTGTCAATGCTGTATCCCGCTGTGTCCCGCTGTGTCCTCGCTTTGTCCCACACTGTGTTCCACTGGGTCCTTTCTGTGTCCCCCGATGTGTCCCGTTGTGTCCCCAGCTGTGTACTCCGCTGTGTCCCGCTGTGTCCCCGCTGTATCGATGCTGTGTCCCGCTGGGTCCCACTGTGTCCTCCCTGTGTTCCCCGCTGGGACCCGCTGTGTACCCCTCTGTGTCCCCCTCTGTGTCCCGCTGTGTCCTCGCTGTGTTCCCCACTGTGTCCGGCTGTATACCCCTCTGTGTCCCCCGCTGTGTCCCCTGCTGTGGTCCACTGTGTGCCCCGCTGTGTCCCCTGCTGTGGTCCGCTGTGTCCCCCGCTCTGTCCCGCTGTGTCCCCCGCTGTGTCCCGCTGTGTCCCGCTGTGTCCCTGCTGTGACCCTCAGTGTCACGGTGTGTCCCCGCTGTGGCCCCGCTGTGGCCCGTTGTGTATACCCCGCTGTGTCCAGCTTTGTCTCCCATGTGTCTCGCTGTGTCCTACACTCTGTCCCCCACTGTGTTCCGGCGTGTCCCCTGCTGTGTCACGCTGTGTCCCGCTGTGTCCCCCTCTGTGTCCTGCTGTGTCCCCGCAGGGTTACCGCTGTTTCCCGCTGTGTCCCGCTGTGTTCCGTGGTGTCCCACATTGTCCCCCGCTGTGTCCGCCGCTGAGTCCCCGCTGTGTCCCCGCTATGTCCCACTGTGTCCTCGCTGTGTCCCCCGCAGTCTCCGCTCTTTCCCCCGCTGTGTCTCATGCTTTGTCCCCGCTGTGTCCCGCTGTGTCCCGCTGTATCCTCGCTGTGTCTCACGCTGTTTTCCGCTGTGTCCTCGCTGTGTCCCACGCTGTGTCCCGTTGTGACCCCAGCTGTGTACCCCGCTGTGTCCCGCTGTGTACACCTCTGTGTCCCCCTCTGTGTCCCACTGTGTCCCCCGCTGTGTACCGCTGTGTCTCGCTGTGTCCCCCACTGTGTCCCTGCTGTGTCCCCCTGTGTGCTGCTGTATAATGCTGTGTTCCCCGCTGAGTCCCTCTGTGTCCCCACTGTGACCCGCTGTGTCACCCCTGTGTCCCTTGCTCTGTCCCACTGTGTCCCACTGTGTCCCCCGCTGTGTCGCCCGTTGTGTCTCGCTGTGTCCCCACTTTGTCCCCCGCTGTGTCCCGCTTTGTCCCGCTGTGTACCCCGCTGTGTCCCGCTATGTTCCCACAGTGTCCCAGCTGTGTCACGCTGTGTCCCACTGTGTCCCGTGGTGTCCCAGTTTGTCCCCCGCTGAGTCCCCAGGTGAGTCCCTGCTGTGTCACCCGCAGTGTCCCCCACTGGGTCCCGCTGTATCTACTGCTGTGTCCCCGCTGTGTCCCGCTGTGTCCTCGCTTTGTCCCACGCTGTGTTCCGCTGGGTCCTCGCTGGGTCCCCCGATGTGTCCCGTTGTGTCCCCAGCTGTGTACCCCGCTGTGTCCCGCTGTGTCCCCGCTGTATGGATGCTGTGTCCCGCTGGGTCCCGCTGTGTCCTCGCTGTGTTCCCCACTGGGTCACGCTGTGTACCCATCTGTGTCCCCCTCTGTGTCCCGCTGTGTCCCCTCTGTGTCCCACTGTGTCCTCACGGTGTCCCCCGCAGTCTCCCGCTCTTTCCCACTCTGTGTCTCATTCTTTGACTCCGCTGTGTCCCGCTGTGTCCCGGTGTATCCTCGCTGTGTCCCACACTGTTTTCCACTGTGTCCTCGCTGTGTCCCCCGCTGTGTCCCGTTGTGACCCCAGCTGTGTACCCCGCTGTGTCCCGCTGTGTACACCTCTGTGTCCCCCTCTGTGTCCCACTGTGTCCCCCGCTGTGTACCGCTGTGTCTCGCTGTGTCCCCCGCTGTGTCCCTGCTGTGTCCCCGCTGTGTCCTGCTGTATAATGCTGTGTCCCCCGCTGAGACCCGCTGTGTCCCCACTGTGTCGCGCTGTGTCCCCCCTGTGTCCCTCGCTGTGTCCCACTGTGTCCCGCTGTGTCCCCCGCTGTGTCCCCCGCTGTGTCTTGCTGTGTCCCCCGCTGTGTCCCGCTGTGTCCCCCGCTGTGTCCCCCGCTGTGTCCCGCTGTGTCCCGCTGTGTACTGCTGTGTCCCCGCTGTGTCCTGCTGTGTACTGCTGTGTCCCCGCTTAGTCCCGCTGTGTCCCCGCTCTTTCCCGCTGTGTCCCCGCTGTATCGACGCTGTGTCCCGCTGGGTCCCGCTGTGTACCCCTCTGTGTTCCACTCTGTGTCCCGCTGTGTCCCCCGCTGTGTCCCTGCTGTGTCCCCGCTGTGTCCTGCTGTATCCTGCTGTGTCCTCAGGTGAGTCCCTCTGTGTCCTCGCTGTGTCCCACCTGTGTCCCACACTGTGTCCCACTGTGTCCCGCTGTGTCCCCGCTGTGTACCACCTGTGTCCTCTGCTGTGTCCCGCTGTGTCCCGCTGTGTCCCCCGCTGTTTCCCCCGCTGTGTCCTGCTGTGTCCCCCTCTGTGTCCCTCTGTGTCCACTGCTTGGTCCCCATTGTGTCCCGCTGCTTCCCCCCCTGTGTCCCGTTGTGTCCTCACTGTTTCCCCACCTGTATCCCGCTGTGTCCTCACTGTGTGCCCCGCTGTGTACCCCTCTGTGTCCCCCGCTGTGTCCCGATGTGTCCCCCGCTGTGACCCCCTGTGTCCCGCTGTGTCCCCAGCTGTGTCCCTCCTGTGTCCCCGGTGTGCCCCACTGTGTCCCACTTTGTCCCGCTGTGTCCCCCGCTGTATCCCTGCTGTGTCCCCGCTGTGTCCTGCTGTATACTGCTGTGTCCCCCACTGAGACCCGCTGTGTCCCACTGTGTC
>NW_012286901.1:0-5040 GCF_000151885.1 Dipodomys ordii
TCATCCCCCGCTGGTTCCCGCTGGGTCCCCCGTTGGGTCCCGCTGTATCCCCGCTGTGTCAGGCTGTGTCCCCGTTGTCCCCATGTGTATCCCCGATATCCCCCACTGTGTCCTGCTGTGTCTCTGATGTTTCCCAGCTGTGTCCCGCTGTGTCCCGCTGTGTCACCCGCTGTGTCCCCCGCTGTGTCCAGCTGTGTGCCCCGCTGTGTCCCCGCTATGTCTCGCTGTGTCCCACTGTGTCCCTCACTATGTCCGGCTGTGTCCCCTCTTTGTCCACCGCTGTGTCCCCGCTCTGTTCCGCTTTGTCCCTTCTGTGCCCTGCTATGTCCCCTTGTCCCGCGGTGTGTCCCCTCTGTTTCCCACTGTGTCTCCCTCTGTGTCCCGCTGTGTCCCGCTGTTTCCCCGCTGTGTCCCCGCTGTGTTCAGCTATGTCCCCGCTGTGTCCCCGCTGTACCTGCTGTATTCCCTGTGTTTCCCCCGCTGTGTCCGCGGCTGTGTCTCGCAGTGTCCCCCGCTGTGTCCCACGCTGCGTCTCCCGCTGTGTCCCACTGTGTCCCCTGCTGTGTCCCCGCTATGTCTTGCTGTGTCCCGCTGTGTCCTCCACTATGTCCGCTGTGTCCTGCTGTGTCCATTTGTATCCCTGCTGTGTCCCGCTGTGTCCCGCTGTGTCACCCGCTGTGTCCACGCTGTGTCCAGCTATGTCCCCGCTGTGTCCCCGCTGTACCCGCTGTATTCCCTCTGTTTCCCCCGCTCTGTCCGCGGCTGTGTCTCGCAGTGTCCCCCGCTGTGTCCCACGCTGCGTCTCCCGCTGTGTCCCGCTGTGTCCCCTGCTGTGTCCCCGCTATGTCTTGCTGTGTCCCGCTGTGTCCTCCACTATGTCCCGCTGTGTCCTGCTGTGTCCCTGCTGTGTCCCGCTGTGTCCCCGATGTGTTCCCGTGTGACCCGCTGTATCCCGCTGTGTCCCCGCTGTGTCCCCGTTGTGTCCCCTGTTGTGTCCCGCTGTGTCCCGCATTGTCCCCCTCTGTATCCCCCGCTGTGTCCCCCGCTGTGTCCCGCTGTGTCCCCACTGTATCTCCCGATGTGTCCCCCACTGGGTCCCGCTTTGTCCACCGCTATGTCTCCCGCTGTGTCCGGCTGTTTCCCCCGCTGTGTCCTGCTGTGTCCCCTGCTGTGTCCCCTCTGTGTCCACCGCTGTGTCCCCGCTGTGTCCCGCTCTGTCCCCGTTGTGTCCGGCTGTGTCCCCCGCTGTGTCCCCCGCTGTGTCCTGCTGTGTCCTGCTTTGTCCCCTCTGTCCCCTTCTGTGTCCCGCTGTGTACCGCTGTGTTCCGCTGTGTCCCCGGCTGTGTCCCCCGCTGTGTCCCCGCTGTGTCCCGCTGTGTTCCCCGCTGTGTCCCCAGCTGTGTCCCCCACTGTGTCCCTGCTGTGTCCCCCGCTGTGTCCTCGCTGTGTCCCCCGATGTGTAAATGCTGTGTCCCGGCTGTGTCCCTCTGTGTCCCGCTGTGTCCCCCGCAGTGTCCCCCACTTTTTCCCCACTGTGTCCCCTGCTGTGTCCAGCTGTGTCCCGTTGTTTCCCCCGCTGTGTCCCGCTGTGTCCCCGCAGTGTCCCCCGCTGTTTCCCGCTGTTTCCCCGCTGTGTCCTCGCTGTGTCCCCATGCTGTGTCCCGCTGTGTACCGCTGTGTTCCGCTGTTTCCCCTTCTGTGTCCCCGCTGTGTCCTCGCTGTGTCCACCTGCTGTGTCCCGCTGTGTACCGCTGTGTTCCGCTGTGTCCCCTGCTGTGTCCCCGCTGTGTCCCGCTGTGTCCCGCTGTATCCCCCGCTGTGTCCTGCTGTGTCCCCGCTGTGTCCACCTCTGTGTCCCCGCTGTGTCCCGCTGTGGCCCCTGTGGCCCCCCTTGTGTCCTCGCTGTGTCCCGCTATGTCCCCGTTTTGTCCCCTCTTTGTCTCCCGCTGTGTCCCCCGCGGTGCTCTGCTGTGTCCTCTCTCTGTCCCCTGCTCTGTCCCCCGCTGGGTCCCGCTGTGTCCCCCGCTGGGTCCCGCTGTATCCCCGCTGTGTCAGGCTGTGTCCTCGTTGTCCCCATGTGTATCCCCGATATCCCACGCTGTGTCCCGCTGTGACTCTGATGTTTCCCAGCTGTGTCCCGCTGTGTCCCGCTGTGTCACCCGCAGTGTCCCCCGCTGTGTCCAGCTGTGTGCCCCACTGTGTCCCCGCTATGTCTCGCTGTGTCCCACTGTGTCCCTCACTATGTCCCGCTGTGTCCCCTCTTTGTCCACCGCTGTGTCCCCGCTATGTCCCGCTTTGTCCCTTCTGTGTCCTGCTATGTCCCCTTGTCCCCCGGTGTGTCCCCTCTGTTTCCCACTGTGTCTCCCTCTGTGTCCCGCTGTGTCCTCGGCTGTGTCTCGCAGTGTCCCCCGCTGTGTCCTACACTGCGTCTCCCGCTGTGTCCATTTGTATCCCTGCTGTGTCCCGCTGTGTCCCGCTGTGTCAACCTCTGTGTCCACGCTGTGTCCAGCTATGTCCCCGCTGTGTCCCCGCTGTACCTGCTGCATTCCCTGTTTCCACCGCTGTGTCCTCGGCTGTGTCTCGCAATGTCCCCCGCTGTGTCCCACGCTGCGTCTCCCGCTGTGTCCTGCTGTGTCCCTGCTGTGTCCCGCTGTGTCCCCACTGTGTTCCCGCTGTGTCCCCGCTGTGTCCCCGTTGTGTCCCCTGTTGTGTCCCGCTGTGTCCCACTGTGTCACACGCTGTATCCCCCTGTGTTCCCGCTGTGTCCAACTGTGTCCTGCTATGTCCCCGCTGTGTCCCGCTGTGTCCCCATGTGTCCCCTCTGTGTCCATCGTTGTGTCCCGCTGTGTCCCTGCTGTGTCCCCCTGTGTCACCCGCTGTGTCCCTCGCTGTGTCCCGCTGTGTCCCCCTCTGTGTCCCTCGCTGTGTCCTGCTGTGTCCCCCGCTGTGTCCCGCTCTGTCCCGCTGTGTCCAGCTGTGTCCTTGCTGTGTCCACGCTGTGTCCCGCTGTGTCCCGCAGTGTCCCCCACTGAGTCCCGTTGTGTTACCGCTGTGTCCCGCTGTGTCCTCACTATGTCCCCCACTGTATCCCGCTTTGTCCTCGCTGTGTCCCCCGCTGTGTCCCACTGAGTCCCCTGCTGTGTCCCGCTGTGTCCCCCTCTGTGCCCTCTGTGTCCCGCTGTGTCCAGCTGTTTCCCCGCTGTGTCCCGCTGTGTCCCTTCTCTGTCCACCGCTGTCCACTGCTGTGTCCCCCGCTGTGTCCCGATGTGTCCCCCGCTTTGTCCCCCTGAGTCCCCGCAGTTTCCCCGCTGTGTCCCGCTGTGTCCCACTGTGTCCAGTGGTGTCCTGCTTTGTCCCACGCTGTGTCCCCGGGTGAGTCGCTGCTGTGTCCCTGTTTTGTCCTGCTACGTCCTCCATGTGTCCCCCGCTGTGTCCCGCTGTGTAACCCACTGTGTTCCGCTGTGTCCACTACTGTGTCCGCGCTGTGTCCCGCTGTGTCCCGCTGTGTCCTTGCTGCGTCCCCCGCTGTGTTCCGCTGTGTCCTTGCTGTGTTCCCTGCTGTGTCCTGCTGTGTCCCCCGCTGTGCCCCGTAGTGTCCCGCTGTGTCCCGCTGTGTCATCGCTGTGTCCTGCTGTGTCCCCGCCTTGTCCAAGCTGTGTCCTGCTGTGTCACGCTGTTTCCTGCTGTGTCCCCAGCTTTGTCCCGCTGTGTCCCCGCAGTGTCCCCGCTGTGTCTTGCTGTGTCCCACTGTGTCCCGTGGTGTCCCGCTTTGTCCCCCGCTATGTCCCCTGCTGAGTCCCCTCTGTGTCCCCGCTGTGTCCCGCTGTGTCCTCGCAGTGTCCCCCGCTGTCTCCCGCTTTGTCCCACGCTGTGTCCTGCTGTGTCCCGCTGTGTCCTCGCTGTGTCCCCCGCTGTCTCCCGCTTTGTCCCACGCTGTGTCCTGCTGTGTCCCACTGTGTCCTCGCTGTGTCCCCCGCTGTGTCCCGCTGGGTCCCGCTGTGTCCCCCACTGTGTCCCGCTGGGTCCCTCTGTGTTCCCGCTGTGTCCCCGCTGTGTCCCGCTGGGTCCCCCGCTGTGTCACTGCTGTGTCCCCCACTGTGTCCCGTGGTGTCCCTCTGTGTCCCTGCTGTGACCCGCTGTGTCCCGCTGTGTGCCCGCTGTGTCACCGCTCTGTCCCGCTGTGTACCCCGCTGAGTCGAACTTTGTTCCCGCTGTGTCCCGCTGTGTCCCCCGCTGTGTCCCTGCTGTGTCCCCGCTGTGTCCCGCTGTGTCCCGCTGTGTCCCTGCTGTGACCCGCTGTGTCCCGCTGTGTGCCCTCTGTGTCACCTCTCTGTCCCGCTGTGTACCCCGCTGAGTCCAGCTTTGTCCCCGCTGTGTCCCGCTGTGTCCCCCGCTGTGTCCCTGCTGTGTCCCCGCTGTGTCCCGCTGTGTTCCGCTGTGTACTGCTGTGTCCCCCGCTGAGTCCCGCTGTGTTCCCGCTGTGTCCCAATGTGTCCTCGATGTGTCCCCCGCTGTGTCACGCTGTTTCCGCCCTGTGTCCCCGGCTCTGTCCCGCTGTGTCCCCCGCTGTGTCCCACTTGTCCCGCTGTGTACTGCTGTGTCTTCCGCTGAGTTCCGCTTTGTCCCCGTTGTGTCCCACTTTGTCCTCCGCTCTGTCCCCCGCTGTGTCCCGCTGTGTCCCCCGCTGTGTCCCGCTATGTCTTGCTGTGTCCCCCGCTGTGTCCCGCTGTATCCCCGCAGTGTCCGCGCTGTGTCCCGCTGTGTCCCACTGTGTTCCGTGGTGTCCCGTTTGTCCCCCGCTGTGTCCCCGCTGAGTCCCTGCTGTGTCCCCGCTGTGTCCCCCTGTGTCCTCGCTGTGTCCCCCGCTGTGTCCTGCTCTGTTCCTCGCTGTGTTTCCCGCTTTGTCCCCGCTGTGCCCTGCTGTGTCCCGCTGTGTCCCACTGTGCCCAGTGGTGTCCCGCTTTGTCCCCTGCTTTGTCCCCCGGTGAGTCGCTGCTGTGTCCCTGTTTTGTCCCGCTAGGTCTTCCATGTGTCCCACGC
>NW_012286902.1:0-5377 GCF_000151885.1 Dipodomys ordii
TCCCCCCGCAGTGCCCCGCTGTATCCCCGCAGTGTCCGCGCTGTGTCCTGCTGTGTCCCACTGTGTTTCCGTGGTGGCCCGTTTGTCCCCCCGCTGTGTCCCCCGCTGAGTCCCCGCTGTGTCCCCGCTGTGTCCCGCTGTGGCCCGCTGTGGCCCGCTGTGGCCCCCACTATGTCCCGTTGTTTCCCCAGCTGTGTACCTTGCTGTGTCCCGCTGTGTCCTCTCTGTATGGACGCTGTGTCCCACTGGGTCCCGTGTGTCCTCTCTGTGTTCCCCGCAGTGTCCCACTGCGTCCCCCGCTGTGATCCTTGCTGTGTCACGCTGTGTCCCCCGCTGTGTCCCGCTGTTTCCTGCTGTGTCCCTCTGTATCCCGCTGTGTCCCTCTGTGTCCTCGCTGTGTCCCCGCTGAGTCCCGCTGTGTACCCCACTGTGTCCAGCTGTGTCCCGCTGTGTTCCCCGCTGTGTCCTCCGTTGTGTCCCGCTGTGTCCCCCGCTGTGTCCTGATGTGTCCCGCTGTGTCCAGTTGTTTCTCGCTGTGTCCCTCTGTGTCCCGTTGTGTCCTCGCTGTGTCCCTGCTGTGTCCCCGCTATGTCCCCTGCTGTGTCCCCGCGGTGTCCCCGCTGTGTCAGTCTGTGTCCCGCTGTGTCCTCGCTGTGTCCCCCGCTGTGTCCCGCTGTGTCCTGCTGTGTACCCCGTTGTGTCCCTCTATGTTCCCGCAGTGTCCCCGCTGTGTCCCGCTGTGTCCCGCTGTGTCCCCAGCTGTGTACACCGCTTGTCCCGCTGTGTCCCCGATGTATCAACGTTGGGTCCGGCTGGGTCTCGCTGTGTCCTCCCTGTGTCCCCCGCTGTGTCCCGCTGTGTCCCCCACTTTGTCCTCCTGTGTTTACTGCTGTGTCCCCGCTATGTTCCGCTGTCCCTCTGTGTCCCGCTGTGTCCTCGCTGTGTCCCACGGTGTGTTCCGCTGTGTCCTCGCTGTGTCCTCCGCTGTGTCCCGCTGTGTCCCCCGCTGTGTCCCTGCTGTGTCCCCGCTGTGTCCCACTGTGTCTCGCTGTGTACTGTTATGTCCCCCGCTGAGTCCCGCTGTGTCCCCGCTGTGTCCAAATGTGTCCTCACTGTGTCCCCCGCTGTGTCCCGCTGTGTCCTTGCTGTGTCCCCCACTGTGTCCCGTTGTGCCCCAGCTGTGTACCCCGCTGTGTCCCGCTGTGTAAACATCTGTGTCCCCCTCTGTGTCCCACTGTGTCCCCTGCTGTGTACCGCTGTGTCTCGCTGTGTCCCCCGCTGTGTCCTTGCTGTGTCCCCACTATGTCCCGCTGTGTCCTCCGCTGTGTCTCGTGCTCTGTCCCGCTGTGTCCCCCGCTGTGTCCCGCTGTTTCCTGCTGTGTCCCGCTGTATCCCGCTGTGTCCCTCTGTGTCCCCACTGAGTCCCACTGTGTACTCCGCTGTGTCCAGCTGTGTCCCGCTGTGTTCCCCGCTGTGTCCTCCGTTGTGTCCCGCTGTGTCCCCCACTGTGTCCTCGGGTGTGTCCCGCTGTGTCCCCCGCTGTGTCCTGCTGTGTCCCGCTGTGTCCAGTTGTTTCTCGCTGTGTCCCTCTGTGTCCCGTTGTGTCCTCGCTGTGTCCCCGCTGTGTCCCCGCTATGTCCCCTGCTGTGTCCCCGCGGTGTCCCCGCTGTGTGAGTCTGTGTCCCGCTGTGTTCTCTCTGTGTCCTCCGCTGTGTCCCACTGTGTCCTCCGCTGTGTCTCGCTCTGTGTCCCGCTGTGTCCCCTGCTGAGTCACGCTGTGTCACTGTGTCCCCCACTGTGTCCCGTTTTTCCCCCAGCTGTGTACCTTGCTGTGTCCCGCTGTGTCCTCTCTGTATGAACGCTGTGTCCCGCTGGGTCCCGTGGGTCCTCTCTGTGTTCCCCGCTGTGTCCCGCTGCATCCCCCGCTGTGACACTCGCTGTGTCCCGCTGTGTCCCCCACTGTGTCCAGCTGTGTCCCGCTGTGTCCCCCGCTGTATCCCAAGTTTCCTGCTGTGTCCCGCTGTGTCCTGCTGTGTCCCTCTGTGTCCTCGCTGTTTCCCCGCTGAGTCCCGATGTGTACCCCGCTGTGTCCAGCTGTGTCCCACGCTGTGTCCCACTGTGTTCCCCGCTGTGTCCTCCGTTGTGTCCCGCTGTGTCCCCCACTGTGTCCTCGGGTGTGTCCCGCTGTGTCCCCCGCTGTGTCCTGCTGTGTCTCGCTGTGTCCCGCTGTTTCTCGCTATGTCCCTCTGTATCCCGTTGTGTCCTCGCTGTGTCCCCGCTGTGTCCCGCTGTGTCCCGCTGTGTCCCTGCTGTGACCCGCTGTGTCCCGCTGTGTGCCCGTTGTGTCACCGCTGTGTCCCGCTGAGTCCCCAACTGTGTCCCTGCTGTGTCCCGCTGTGTTCCGCTGTGTCACGCTGTGTCCTTGCTGTGTCTCCCGCAGTGTCCCGCTGTGTCCTCGGTGTGTCCCCCGCTGTGTCCTGCTTTGTCCGCCCCTGTGTCCAGCTGTGAACCCCTCTGTGTCCCCTGCTTAGTCCGCTGTGTCCCCCACTGTGTCCCGCTGTGCCCGCTGTGTCTCCCGCTGTGTCCCTGCTGTGTCCCCGCTGTGTCCCGCTGTGTCCTAAAATGTCCTCGATGTGTCCCCCGCTGTGTCACGCTGTTTCCGCCCTGTGTTCCCTGCTGTGTCCCTCTGTGTGCCGCTGTGTCCCCCGCTGTTTCCCCGGCTCTGTCCCGCTGTGTCCCCCGCTGTTTTCCACTGTGTCCCGCTGTGTACTGCTGTGTCCCCCGCTGAGTTCCGCTTTGTCCCCATTGTGTCCGCCTGTGTCCCCGACAGTGTCCCCCGCTGTGTCCCGCTGTGTCGCCCGCTGTGTCCCGCTGTGTCCTGCCGTGTCCCCTGCTGTTTCCCGCTGTGTCAGCCGCTGTGTCCCGCTGTGTCCTGCTGTGTCCCGCTCTGTCCCCGCTGTGTCCCGCTGTGTCCCCACTGTGTCCTCTCTGTGTCGCCCGCTGTGTCCCTGCTGTGTTCCGCTGTGTCCCGCTTTGTCCCCCACTGTGTCCCGCTGTGTCCCCTAGTGTCCTCGCTGTGTCCCGCTGTGTCACACTGTGTCCCGTGGCGTCCCACTTTTTCCCCCGCTGTGTCCCACGCTGAGTCTGGCTGTGTCCCCACTGTGTCCTCTCTGTGTCCTCCGCTGTATCCTGCTGTGTTCCCCGCTGTGTCTCCCGTTTTGTCCCCGGTGTGCCCCGCTGTGTCCCGCTGTGTCCCGCTGTGTCCCCCACTGTGTCCCATTGTGTCATCAGCTGTGTACCACGCTGTGTCCCGCTGTTCCCCGCTGTATCGACGCTGTGTCCCGCTGGGTCCCGCTGTGTCCTCTCTGTGTTCCCCGCTGTGTCCCGCTGTGTCCCCCGCTGTGTCCCTCGCAGTGTCCTGCTGTGTCCCCCGCTGTGCCCCGTAGTGTCCCGCTGTGTCCCGCTGTGTCATCGCTGTGTCCCGCTGTGTCCCCGCCTTGTCCACGCTGTGTCCTTCTGTGTCCCGCTGTTTCCTGCTGTGTCCCCCGCTTTGTCCCGCTGTGTCCCCGCAGTGTCCCCGCTGTGTCTTGCTATGTCCCACTGTGTCCCGTGTGTCCCGCTTTGTCCCCTGCTATGTCCCCTGCTGAGTCCCCTCTGTGTCCCCGCTGTGTCCCACTGTGTCCTCGCTGTGTCCCCCGCTGTCTCCCGCTTTGTCCCACACTGTGTCCTGCTGTGTCCCGCTGTGTCCTCGCTGTGTCCCCCGCTATGTCCCGCTGTGTCCCGCTGTGTCCCCCACTGTGTCCCGCTGGGTCCCGCTGTGTCCCCGCTGTGTCCCACTATGTCCCGCTGTGTCCCCCACTGTGTCCCGTGGTGTCCCGCTGTGTCCCTGCTGTGACCCGCTGTGTCCCGCTGTGTGCCCGCTGTGTCACCGCTCTGTCCCGCTGTGTACCCCGCTGAGTCCAGCTTTGTCCCCGCTGTGTCCCGCTGTGTCCCCCGCTGTGTCCCTGCCATGTCCCCGCTGTGTCCCGCTGTGTCCCGCTGTGTACTGCTGTGTCCCCCGCTGAGTCTCGCTGTGTTCCCGCTGTGTCCCAATGTGTCCTCGATGTGTCCCCCGCGGTGTCACGCTGTTTCTGCCCTGTGTCCCCGGCTCTGTCCCGCTGTGTCACCGCTGTGTCCCACTTGTCCCGCTGTGTACTGCTGTGTCTTCCGCTGAGTTCCGCTTTGTCCCCGTTGTGTCCCACTTTGTCCTCCGCTCTGTCCCCCGCTGTGTCCCGCTGTGTCCTGCTGTGTCCCCCGCTGTGTCCCCCTGTATCCCCACAGTGTCCGCGCTGTGTCCCGCTGTGTCCCACTGTGTTCCGTGGTGGCCCGTTTGTCCCCCGCTTTGTCCCCCGCTGAGTCCCCGCTGTGTCCCCGCTGTGTCCCGCTGTGTCCTCGCTGTGTCCCCCGCTGTGTCCTGCTCTGTTCCTCGCTGTGTTTCCCGCTTTGTCCCCGCTGTGCCCTTCTGTGTCCCGCTGTGTCACGCTGTGTCCCCCACTGTGTCCCGTTGTTTCCCCAGCTGTGTACCTTGCTGTGTCCCGCTGTGTCCTCTCTGTATGGACGCTGTGTCCCACTGGGTCCCGTGTGTCCTGTCTGTGTTCCCCGCAGTGTCTCGCTGCGTCCCCCGCTGTGACCCTCAATGTGTCCCGCTGTGTCCCCCGCTGTGTCCCGCTGTGTCCCCCGCTGTGTCCTTGCTGTGTCCCCACTATGTCCCGCTGTGTCCTCCGCTGTGTCTCGCGCTGTGTCCCGCTGTGTCCCCCGCTGTGTCCCGCTGTTTCCTGCTGTGTCCCGCTGTATCCCGCTGTGTCCCTCTGTGTCCTTGCTGTGTCCCCGCTGAGTCCCGATGTGTACCCCGCTGTGTCCAGTTGTGTCCCGCGCTGTGTCCCGCTGTGTTCCCCGCTGTGTCCCACTGTGTTCCCCGCTGTGTCCTCCGTTGTGTCCTTCTGTGTCCCCCACTGTGTCCTCCTGTGTCCCGCTGTGTCCTGCTGTTTTTCGCTGTGTCCCTCTGTGTCCCGTTGTGTCCTCGCTGTGTCCCCGCTGTGTCCCCGCTATGTCCCCTGCTGTGTCCCCGCTGTGTCCCCGCTGTGTCAGTCTGTGTCCCGCTGTGTCCTCGCTGTGTCCTCCGCTGTGTCCCGCTGTGTCCTCCGCTGTGTCTCGCTCTGTGTCCTGCTGTGTCCCCCGCTGTGTCCCGCTGTTTCCTGCTGTGTCCCGCTGTTTCCTGCTGTGTACCCCGCTGTGTCCAGCTGTGTCCTCCCCTGTGTCCTCTGTGTCCCGCTGTGTTCTCACTTTGTCCCCGCTGTGTCCCCCTGTGTAACCGTGCTTCTCTCAACTGTATCCCCGC
>NW_012286903.1:0-1734 GCF_000151885.1 Dipodomys ordii
CCAGCTGTGTCCCGCGCTGTGTCCCGCTGTGTTCCCCGCTGTGTCCTCCGTTGTGTCCCGCTGTGTCCCCCACTGTGTCCTCGGGTGTGTCCCGCTGTGTCCCCCGCTGTGTCTGCTGTGTGCCGCTGTGTCCTGCTGTTTCTCGCTGTGTCCCTCTGTGTCCCGTTGTGTCCTCGTTGTGTCCCCGCTGTGTCCCCGCTATGTCCCCTGCTGTGTCCCCGCTGTGTCCCCGCTGTGTCAGTCTGTGTCCCGCTGTGTCCTCGCTGTGTCCTCCGCTGTGTCCCGCTGTGTCCTCCGCTGTGTCTCGCTCTGTGTCCCGCTGTGTCCCCCGCTGTGTCCCGCTGTTTCCTGCTGTGTCCCGCTGTTTCCTGCTGTGTACCCCGCTGTGTCCAGCTGTGTCCTCGCTGTGTCCCTCTGTGTCCCGCTGTGTTCTCACTTTGTCCCCGCTGTGTCCCCCTGTGTACCGTGCTCTCTCCAGCTGTATCCCCGCTGTGTCCCGCTGTGTCCCGCTGTGTCCCGCTGTGTCCTCCGCTGTGTCCCACGCTGTGTCCCGCTGTGTCCCGCTGTATCCTCCGCTGTGTCCCGCTGTGTCCCGGCTGTGTCTACCTCTGTGTCCTCGCTGTGTCCCGCTGTGGCCCCATTTTGTCCCCTCTTTGTCTCCCGCTGTGTCCCCCGCGGTGCTCTGCTGTGTCCTCGCTCTGTCCCCCGCTCTGTCCCCTGCTGGGTCCCGCTGTGTCCCCCGCTGGGTCCCGCTGTATCTCCGCTGTGTCAGGCTGTGTCCCCGTTGTCCCCATGTGTATCCCCGATATCCCCCGCTGTGTCCCGCTGTGTCTCTGATGTTTCCCAGCTGTGTCCCGCTGTGTCACCCGCTGTGTCCCCCGCTGTGTCCAGCTGTGTGCCCCGCTGTGTCCCCGCTATGTCTCGCTGTGTCCCACTGAGTCCCTCACTATGTCCCGCTGTGTCCCCTCTTTGTCCACCGCTGTGTCCCCGCTATGTCCCGCTTTGTCCTTTCTGTGTCCTGCTATGTCCCCTTGTCCCCCGGTGTGTCCCCTCTGTTTCCCACTGTGTCTCCCTCTGTGTCCCGCTGTGTCCCGCTGTGTCCCTGTGTTTCCCCGCTGTGTCCCCGCTGTGTCCATTTGTATCCCTGTTGTGTCCCGCTGTGTCCCGCTGTGTCACCCGCTGTGTCCACGCTGTGTCCAGCTATGTTCCCGCTGTGTCCCCGCTGTACCCGCTGTATTCCCTCTGTTTCCCCCGCTGTGTCCGCCGGATGTGTCTCGCAGTGTCCCCCGCTGTGTCCCACGCTGCATCTCCCGCTGTGTCCCGCTGTGTCCCCTGCTGTGTCCCCGGCTATGTCTTGCTGTGTCCCGCTGTGTACCTCCACTATGTCCCGGCTGTGTCCTGCTGTGTTCTTTGCCTGTGTCCCGATGTGTCCCCGGCTGTGTTCCCGTTGTGTTCCCCTGCTGTGTCCCGGCTGTGTCCCCGCAGTGTCCCCCCTCTGTATCCCCCCCTGTGTCCCCCGCTGTGGTCCCGGTGTGTCCCGCTGTGTCACCCGCTGTATCCCCCCTGGTGTTCGCGCTTGAGTTCAACTTGTGTCCCCGCTATGTCCCCGCTGTGTCCCCGCTGATGTCACCCCTGGGGTCCCCTCCGGTGTCAATAATTGTGGTCCGGCTGGGCCCCTGGTGGAGCACAGCTTGTGTTCCCGCTGGGATCCCCCGCCTGTGATCCAATCGATTG
>NW_012286904.1:0-2338 GCF_000151885.1 Dipodomys ordii
TTTTTTTCTTTCATGCATTTTTTCTAATGTATTTATAAGATGATTTCTATGTTGCTTTGCATGTCCCTCCCCCACGGCATAACCCATGCTTTGCCTGTATTTGATGTTGGTATGATTTGTGGAGGTGAAGGGCAAAATCAAATCGTTCAACTACTGATACGTGTGGACCCATTGCAACTATGACATATATGAGTCCTTAGTGTTGAAAAACAAACTTTACAACTTTGGTGGGGGGGATCCGGTGGGGGGATGTGGGGAGAGTCCCGCTGTGTCCCGCTGTGTCCTGCTGTGTCACCCGCTGTATCCCCCTGTGTTCCCGCTGTGTCCAACTGTGTTCTGCTATGTCCCCGCTGTGTCCCGGTTTGTCCCCCTGTGGCCCCTCTGTGTCCATCGTTGTGTCCCGCTGTGTCCCTCGCTGTGTCCCGCTGTGTCCCCTGCTGTGTCCCTCGCTGTGTCCCGCTGTGTCCCCCACTGTGTCCCGCTGTGTCCCGCTGTGTCCAGCTGTGTCCTTGCTGTGTCCACGCTGAGTCCCGCTGTGTCCCGCAGTGTCCCCCGCTGAGTCCCGTTGTGTTACCGCTGTGTCCCGCTGTGTCCTCACTATGTCCCCCACTGTGTCCCGCTTTGTCCTCGCTGTGTCCCCCGCTGTGTCCCGCTGTTTCCTGCTGTGTACCCCGCTGTGTCCAGCTGTGTCCTCGCTGTGTCCCTCTGTGTCCCGCTGTGTTCTCACTTTGTCCCCGCTGTGTTCTCACTTTGTCCCCGCTGTGTCCCCCTGTGTACCGTGCTCTCTCCAGCTGTATCCCCGCTGTGTCCCGCTGTGTCCCGCTGTGTCCTCTGCTGTGTCCCGCTGTGTTCCCCTGTGTCCCCTCTGTGTCCATCGTTGTGTCCCGCTGTGTCCCTCGCTGTGTCCCGCTGTGTCCCCTGCTGTGTCCCGCTATGTCCCGCTGTGTCCAGCTGTGTCCTTGCTGTGTCCACGCTGCGTCCCGCTGTGTCCCGCAGTGTCCCCTGCTGAGTCCCGTTGTGTTACCGCTGTGTCCCGCTGTGTCCTCACTATGTCCCCCACTGTGTCCCGCTTTGTCCTCGCTGTGTCCCCCGCTGTGTCCCGCTGTGTCCCACTCTGTGCCCTCTGTGTCCCGCTGTGTCCAGCTGTTTCCCCGCTGTGTCCTGCTGTGTCCCTTCTCTGTCCACCGCTGTCCACTGCTGTGTCCCCCGCTGTGTCCCGATGTGTCCCCCTCTTTGTCCCCCTGTGTCCCTGCAGTATCCCTGCTGTATCCTGCTGTGTCCCACTGTGTCCAGTGTTGTCCCGCTTTGTCCCACGCTGTGTCCCCCAGTGAGTCGCCGCTGTGTCCCTGCTTTGTCCCACTATGTCCTCCATGTGTCCCCCGCTGTGTCTCGCTTTGTCCTCGCTGTGTCCCCTGCTGTGTCCCGCTGAGTCCCCTGCTGTGTCCCGCTGTGTCCCACTCTGTGCCCTCTGTGTCCCGCTGTGTCAAGCTGTTTCCCCGCTGTGTCCCGCTGTGCCCCTTCTCTGTCCACCGCTGTCCACTGCTGTGTCCCCCGCTGTGTCCCGATGTGTCCCCCGCTTTGTCCCCCTGTGTCCCCCGCAGTTTCCCCGCTGTGTCCCGCTGTGTCCCACTGTGTCCAGTGGTGTCCCACTTTGTCCCCCGCTGTGTCCCCCGGTGAGTCGCCGCTGTGTCCCTGTTTTGTCCCGCTAGGTCCTCCATGTGTCCCCCGCTGTGTCCCGCTGTGTCCTGCTGTGTCCCCCGCTGTGTCCCGCTGTATCCCCGCAGTGTCCGCGCTGTGTCCCGCTGTGTCCCACTGTTTTCCGTGGTGTCCCGTTTGTCCCCCGCTGTGTCCCCCGCTGAGTCCCCGCTGTGTCCCCGCTGTGTCCCGCTGTGTCCTCGCTGTGTCCCCCGCTGTGTCCTGCTCTGTTCTTCACTGTGTTTCCCGCTTTGTCCCCGCTGTGCCCTGCTGAGTCCCGCTGTGTCGCGCTGTGTCCCCCACTGTGTCCCGTTGTTTCCCCAGCTGTGTACCTTGCTGTGTCCCGCTGTGTCCTCTCTGTATGGACGCTGTGTCCCACTGAGTCCCGTGTGTCTTCTCTGTGTTACCCGCAGTGTCCGGCTGCGTACCCCGCTGTGACCATCGCTGTGTCCCCGCTGGTGTCCCCCGCTGTGTCCCCGCTGTGTCCCCCGCTGTGTACCTTGCTGTGTCCCCAACTATGTCCCCGATGTGTCATCCGCTTATGTCTCGAGGCAGAGTCCCGGCAGTGACCCCCCGCTGTGTTCACGCTGTTTCCCTGCTGGGTCCCCGATAAAATCCAATGGAGTCCCCTCTGTGTCCTTCC
>NW_012286905.1:0-5464 GCF_000151885.1 Dipodomys ordii
TGTGTCCCGCTGTGTTCTCACTTTGTCCCCGCTGTGTCCCCCTGTGTACCGTGCTCTCTCCAGCTGTATCCCCGCTGTGTCCCGCTGTGTCCCGCTGTGTCCTCCGTTGTGTCCCACGCTGTGTCCCGCTGTATCCTCCGCTGTGTCCCGCTGTGTCCCCGCTGTGTCTACCTCTGTGTCCTCGCTGTGTCCCGCTGTGGCCCCGTTTTGTCCCCTCTTTGTCTCCCGCTGTGTCCGCCGTGGTGCTCTGCTGTGTCCTCGCTCTTTCCCCCGCTGGGTCCCGCTTGGTCCCCCGCTGGGTCCCGCTGTATCCCCGCTGTGTCAGGCTGTGTCCCCGTTGTCCCCATGTGTATCCCCGATATACCCCGCTGTGTCCCGCTGTGACTCTGATGTTTCCCAGCTGTGTCCCGCTGTGTCCCGCTGTGTCACCCGCTGTGTCCCCCGCTGTGTCCAGCTGTGTGCCCCACTGTGTCCCCGCTATGTCTCGCTGTGTCCCACTGTGTCCCTCACTATGTCCCGCTGTGTCCCCTCTTTTTCCACCGCTGTGTCTCCGCTATGTCCCGCTTTGTCCCTTCTGTGTCCTGCTATGTCCCCTTGTCCCCCGGTGTGTCCCCTCTGTTTCCCACTGTGTCTCCCTCTGTGTCCCGCTGTGTCCTCGGCTGTGTCTCGCAGTGTCCCCCGCTGTGTCCCACGCTGCGTCTCCCGCTGTGTCCATTTGTATCCCTGCTGTGTCCCGCTGTGTCCCGCTGTGTCACCCTCTGTGTCCACGCTGTGTCCAGCTATGTCCCCGCTGTGTCCCCGCTGTACCCGCTGCATTCCCTGTTTCCACTGCTGTGTCCTCGGCTGTGTCTCGCAGTGTCCCCCGCTGTGTCCCACGCTGCGTCTCCCGCTGTGTCCTGCTGTGTCCCTGCTGTGTCCCGCTGTGTCCCCACTGTGTTCCCGCTGTGTCCCGCTGTATCCCGCTGTGTCCCCGCTGTGTCCCCGTTGTGTCCCCTGCTGTGTCCCGCTGTGTCCCGCTGTGTCACCCGCTGTATCCCCCTGTGTTCCCGCTGTGTCCAACTGTGTCCTGCTATGTCCCCGCTGTGTCCCACTGTGTCCCCATGTGTCCCCTCTGTGTCCATCGTTGTGTCCCGCTGTGTCCCTGCTGTGTCCCGCTGTGTCCCCCTGTGTCACCCGCTGTGTCCCTCGCTGTGTCCCGCTGTGTCCCCCTCTGTGTCCCTCGCTGTGTCCTGCTGTGTCCCCCGCTGTGTCCCGCTCTGTCCTGCTGTGTCCAGCTGTGTCCTTGCTGTGTCCACGCTGTGTCCCGCTGTGTCCCACAGTGTCCCCCGCTGAGTCCCGTTGTGTTACCGCTGTGTCCTCCCTATGTCCCCCACTGTGTCCCGCTTTGTCCTCGCTGTGTCCCCCGCTGTGTCCCACTGAGTCCCCTGCTGTGTCCCGCTGTGTCCCGCTCTGTGACCTCTGTGTCCCGCTGTGTCCAGCTGTTTCCCCGCTGTGTCCCGCTGTGTCCCTTCTCTGTCCACCGCTGTCCACTGCTGTGTCCCCCGCTGTGTCCCGATGTGTCCCCCGCTTTGTCCCCCTATGTCCCCGCAGTTTCCCCGCTGTGTCCCGCTGTGTCCCACTGTGTCCAGTGGTGTCCCGCTTTGTCCCACGCTATGTCCCCTGGTGAGTCGCTGCTGTGTCCCTGTTTTGTCCCGCTATGTCCTCCATGTGTCCCCCGCTGTGTCCCGCTGTGTAACCCACTGTGTTCCGCTGTGTCCACTACTGTGTCCCCGCTGTGTCCCGCTGTGTCCCGCTGTGTCCCGCTGTGTCCTTGCTGTGTCCCCCGCTGTGTTCCGCTGTGTCCTTGCTGTGTTCCCTGCTGTGTCCTGCTGTGTCCCCCGCTGTGCCCCGTAGTGTCCCGCTGTGTCCCGCTGTGTCATCGCTGTGTCCTGCTGTGTCCCCGCCTTGTCCAAGCTGTGTCCTGCTGTGTCACGCTGTTTCCTGCTGTGTCCCCAGCTTTGTCCCGCTGTGTCCCCGCAGTGTCCCCGCTGTGTCTTGCTGTGTCCCACTGTGTCCCGTGGTGTCCCGCTTTGTCCCCGCTATGTCCCCTGCTGAGTCCCCTCTGTGTCCCCGCTGTGTCCCACTGTGTCCGCGCTGTGACCCCCGCTGTCTCCCGCTTTGACCCACGCTGTGTCCTGCTGTGTCCCGCTGTGTCCTCGCTGTGTCCCCTGCTGTGTCCCGCTGTGTCCCGCTGTGTCCCCCACTGTGTCCCGCTGAGTCCCGCTGTGTCCCCGCTGTGTCCCCGCTTTGTCCCGTGGTGTCCCCTGCTCTGTCACCGCTGTGTCCCCCACTGTGTCCCGTGGTGTCCCGCTGTGTCCCTGCTGTGACCCGCTGTGTCCTGCTGTGTGCCCGCTGTGTCACCGCTCTGTCCCGCTGTGTACCCCACTGAGTCCAGCTTTGTCCCCGCTGTGTCCCGCTGTGTCCCCCGCTGTGTCCCTGCTGTGTGCCCGCTGTGTCCCGCTGTGTCCCGCTGTGTACTGCTGTGTCCCCCGCTGAGTCCCGCTGTGTTCCCGCTGTGTCCTAATGTGTCCTCGATGTGTCCCCCGCTGTGTCACGCTGTTTCCGCCCTGTGTCCCCGGGTCTGTCCCGCTGTGTCCTGCTGTGTCCCCCGCTGTGTCCCGCTGTATACCCGCAGTGTCCGCGCTGTGTCCCACTGTGTCCCACTGTGTTCCGTGGTGTCCCGTTTGTCCCCCGCTGTGTCCCCCGCTGAGTCCCCGCTCTGTCCCCGCTGTGTCCCGCTGTGTCCTCGCTGTGTCCCCCGCTGTGTCCTGCTCTGTTCCTCACTGTGTTTCCCGCTTTGTCCCCGCTGTGCCCTTCTGTGTCCCGCTGTGTCACGCTGTGTCCCCCACTGTGTCCCGTTGTTTCCCCAGCTGTGTACCTTGCTGTGTCCCGCTGTGTCCTCTCTGTATGGACGCTGTGTCCCACTGGGTCCCGTGTGTCCTGTCTGTGTTCCCCGCAGTGTCCCGCTGCGTCCCCCGCTGTGACCCTTGCTGTGTCCCGCTGTGTCCCCCGCTGTGTCCCGCTGTGTCCCCCGCTGTGTCCTTGCTGTGTCCCCACTATGTCCCGCTGTGTCCTCCGCTGTGTCTCGCGCTGTGTCCCGCTGTGTCCCCCGCTGTGTCCCGCTGTTTCCTGCTGTGTCCCGCTGTATCCCGCTGTGTCCCTCTGTGTCCTTGCTGTGTCCCCGCTGAGTCCCGATGTGTACCCCGCTGTGTCCAGCTGTGTCCCGCGCTGTGTCCCACTGTGTTCCCCGCTGTGTCCTCCGTTGTGTCCTTCTGTGTCCCCCACTGTGTCCTCCTGTGTCCCGCTGTGTCCTGCTGTTTTTCGCTGTGTCCCTCTGTGTCCCGTTGTGTCCTCGCTGTGTCCCCGCTGTGTCCCCGCTATGTCCCCTGCTGTGTCCCCGCTGTGTCCCCGCTGTGTCAGTCTGTGTCCCGCTGTGTCCTCGCTGTGTCCTCCGCTGTGTCCCGCTGTGTCCTCCGCTGTGTCTCGCTCTGTGTCCTGCTGTGTCCCCCGCTGTGTCCCGCTGTTTCCTGCTGTGTCCCGCTGTTTCCTGCTGTGTACCCCGCTGTGTCCAGCTGTGTCCTCGCTGTGTCCCTCTGTGTCCCGCTGTGTTCTCACTTTGTCCCCGCTGTGTCCCCCTGTGTACCGTGCTCTCTCCAGCTGTATCCCCGCTGTGTCCCGCTGTGTCCCGCTGTGTCCTTTGCTGTGTCCCGCTGTGTTCCCCTGTGTCCCCTCTGTGTCCATCGTTGTGTCCCGCTGTGTCCCTCGCTGTGTCCCGCTGTGTCCCCTGCTGTGTCCCGCTATGTCCCGCTGTGTCCAGCTGTGTCCTTGCTGTGACCACGCTGCGTCCCGCTGTGTCCCGCAGTGTCCCCTGCTGAGTCCCGTTGTGTTACCGCTGTGTCCCGCTGTGTCCTCACTATGTCCCCCACTGTGTCCCGCTTTGTCCTCGCTGTGTCCCCCGCTGTGTCCCACTGAGTTCCCTGCTGTGTCCCGCTGTGTCCCACTCTGTGCCCTCTGTGTCCCGCTGTGTCCAGCTGTTTCCCCGCTGTGTCCTGCTGTGTCCCTTCTCTGTCCACCGCTGTCCACTGCTGTGTCCCCCGCTGTGTCCCGATGTGTCCCCCTCTTTGTCCCCCTGTGTCCCTGCAGTATCCCTGCTGTATCCTGCTGTGTCCCACTGTGTCCAGTGTTGTCCCGCTTTGTCCCACGCTGTGTCCCCCGGTGAGTCGCCGCTGTGTCCCTGCTTTGTCCCACTATGTCCTCCATGTGTCCCCCGCTGTGTCTCGCTTTGTCCTCGCTGTGTCCCCTGCTGTGTCCCGCTGAGTCCCCTGCTGTGTCCCGCTGTGTCCCACTCTGTGCCCTCTGTGTCCCGCTGTGTCAAGCTGTTTCCCCGCTGTGTCCCGCTGTGCCCCTTCTCTGTCCACCGCTGTCCACTGCTGTGTCCCCCGCTGTGTCCCGATGTGTCCCCCGCTTTGTCCCCCTGTGTCCCCCGCAGTTTCCCCGCTGTGTCCCGCTGTGTCCCACTGTGTCCAGTGGTGTCCCACTTTGTCCCCCGCTGTGTCCCCCGGTGAGTCGCCGCTGTGTCCCTGTTTTGTCCCGCTAGGTCCTCCATGTGTCCCCCGCTGTGTCCCGCTGTGTCCTGCTGTGTCCCCCGCTGTGTCCCGCTGTATCCCCGCAGTGTCCGCGCTGTGTCCCGCTGTGTCCCACTGTTTTCCGTGGTGTCCCGTTTGTCCCCCGCTGTGTCCCCCGCTGAGTCCCCGCTGTGTCCCCGCTGTGTCCCGCTGTGTCCTCGCTGTGTCCCCCGCTGTGTCCTGCTCTGTTCTTCACTGTGTTTCCCGCTTTGTCCCCGCTGTGCCTTGCTGAGTCCCGCTGTGTCGCGCTGTGTCCCCCACTGTGTCCCGTTGTTTCCCCAGCTGTGTACCTTGCTGTGTCCCGCTGTGTCCTCTCTGTATGGACGCTGTGTCCCACTGAGTCCCGTGTGTCTTCTCTGTGTTCCCCGCAGTGTCCCGCTGCATCCCCCGCTGTGACCCTCGCTGTGTCCCGCTGTATCCCCCGCTGTGTCCCGCTGTGTCCCCCGCTGTGTCCTTGCTGTGTCCCCACTATGTCCCGCTGTGTCCTCCGCTGTGTCTCGTGCTGTGTCCCGCTGTGTCCCCTGCTGTGTCCCGCTGTTTCCTGCTATGTCCCGCTGTATCGCACTGTGTCCCTCTGTGTCCTCGCTGTGATCCTGCTGAGTCCCGATGTGTACCCCGCTGTGTCCAGCTGTGTCCCGCGCTGTGTCCCGCTGTGTTCCCCGCTATGTCCTCCGTTGTGTCCCGCTGTGTCCCCCACTGTGTCCTCGGGTGTGTCCCGCTGTGTCTCCCGCTGTGTCATGCTGTGTCCCGCTGTGTCCTGCTGTTTCTCGCTGTGTCCCTCTGTGTCCCGTTGTGTCCTC
>NW_012286906.1:0-1895 GCF_000151885.1 Dipodomys ordii
TGTCCCGCTGTGTCCCCGGAGGGTCACCGCTGTTTCCCGCTGTGTCCCCCTGTCTTCCGTGGTGTCCTGCTTTGTCTCCTGCTGTGTCCCCCGCTGAGTCCCCGCTGTGTCCCCGCTGTATCCTGCTGTGTCCTCGCTGTGTCCTCCTCTGTCTCCCGCTCTGTCCCCCGCTGTGTCTCACGCTTTGTCCCTGCTGTGTCCCACTGTGTCCCGCTGTGTCCCACTGTGTCCACCACTGTGACCCTTTGTGTCCCCAGCTGTGTACCCCGCTGTGTAACGCAGTGTGCCAGCAGGGTCCTGCTGGGTCCCGCTGGGTCCCGCTGGGTCCTTGCTGTGTTCCCCGTTGTGTCCCGCTGTGTCCCCTGCTGTGTCCCCCGCTGTGTCCTGCTGTGTCCCCCGCTGTGTCTCTGCTGTATCCTGGCTGTGTCCCTGCTGTGTCACGGTGTGTCCCGCTGTGTCCCGCTGTGTCCACTGCAGTGTCCCCGCTGTGTTCCTCTGTGTCCCCCGCTGTCCCCCGCTGTGTCCCGCTGTGTCCTCGCTGTGTCCCCCGTTGTGTCCCGGTGTGTCACCCGCTGTGTCCCGCTGTGTCCCTCGCTGTGTCCCGCTGTGTCCTCGCTGTGTCCCACGGTGTGTTCCGCTGTGTCCTCGCTGTGGTCCCCGCTGTGTCCCGCTGTGTACCCCTCTGTGTCCTCCGCTGTGTCCCGCTGTGTCCCCCGCTGTGTCCCTGCTGTGTCCCCGCTGTGTCCCACTGTGTCTCGCTGTGTACTGCTATGTCCCCCGCTGAGTCCCGCTGTGTCCCCGCTGTGTCCAAATGTGTCCTCGCTGTGTCCCCTGCTGTGTCCCGCTGTGTCCTTTGCTGTGTCTGCCACTGTGTCCCGTTGTGACCCCAGCTGTGTACCCCGCTGTGTCCCGCTGTGTACACCTCTGTGTCCCCCTCTGTGTCCCACTGTGTCCCCCGCTGTGTACCGCTGTGTCTCGCTGTGTCCCCCGCTGTGTCCCCTGCTGTGTCCCCGCTCTGTCCTGCTGTATAATGCTGTGTCCCCCGCTTAGTCCCGCTGTGTCGCTGTGTCCCCCACTGTGTCCCGTTGTTTCCCCAGCTGTGTACCTTGCTGTGTCCTGCTGTGTCCTCTCTGTATGGACGCTGTGTCCCGCTGGGTCCCATGGGTCCTTTCTGTGTTCCCCGCTGTGTCCCGTTGCATCCCCCGCTGTGACACTCGCTGTGTCCCGCTGTGTCCCCCACTGTGTCCAGCTGTGTCCCCCGCTGTGTCCTTGCTGTGTCCCCACTATGTCCCGCTGTGTCCTCCGCTGTGTCTCGCGCTGTGTCCCGCTGTGTCCCCCGCTGTATCCCAAGTTTCCTGCTGTGTCCCGCTGTGTCCCGCTGTGTCCCTCTGTGTCCTCGCTCTTTCCCCGCTGAGTCCCGATGTGTACCCCGCTGTGTCCAGCTATGTCCCACGCTGTGTCCCGCTGTGTTCCCCGCTGTGTCCTCCGTTGTGTCCCGCTGTGTCCCCCACTGTGTCCTCGGGTGTGTCCCGCTGTGTCCCCCGCTGTGTCCTGCTGTGTCCCGCTGTGTCCCGCTGTTTCTCGCTATGTCCCTCTGTATCCCGTTGTGTCCTCGCTGTGTCCCCGCTGTGTCCCGCTGTGTCCCACTGTGTCCCTGCTGTGACCCGCTTTGTCCCGCTGTGTGCCCGTTGTGTCACCGCTGTGTTCCGCTTTGTCCCCCGCTGTGTCCCGCTGTGTCCCCAACTGTGTCCCTGCTGTGTCCCGCTGTGTTCCGCTGGGTCCTGCTGTGTCCTCGCTGTGTTCCCCGCTGAGTCCCGCTGTGTACTGCTGTGTCCCCCGCTGTGTCCCGCTGTGTCCCCGCTGTGTCCCAATATGTCCTTGCTATGACCCCCGCT
>NW_012286907.1:0-3979 GCF_000151885.1 Dipodomys ordii
CCCGCCGTGTCCTCGCTGTGTCCCCCGCTGTGTCCAGCTGTGTCCTCGCTGTGTCCCCCGCTGTGTCCCGCTGTGTCCCCCGCTTTGTCCCGCTGTGTCCCGCTCTGTCCCTGCTGTGTCCCGCTGTGTCCCCCTGTGTCCCCCGCTGTGTCCCGCTATGTTCCCGCAGTGTCCCAGCTGTGTTCTGCTGTGTCCCACTGTGTCCCGTGGTGTCCCAGTTTGTCCTTCGCTGTGTCCCCAGGTGAGTCCCCGCTGTGTCTCGCTGTGTCCCCCATTGGGTCCCGCTGTGTCCCCGCAGGGTCACCGCTGTTTCCTGCTGTGACCCGCTGTGTTCCGTGGTGTCCCGCTTTGTCCCCCGCTGTGTCCCCCGCTGAGTCCCCGCTGTGTCCCCCGCTTTGTACTGCTGTGTCCCCGCAGTGTCCCCGCTGTGTCCCGCTGTGTCACACTGTCCCGTGGTGTCCTGCTTTGTCCCCCGCTGTGTCCCCCACTGAGTCCCCTCTGTGTCACAACTGTGTCCCGCTGTGTCCTCGCTGTGTACCCCGCTGTATCCCACTTTGTCCCCCGCTGTATCCCGCACCCCACTGTACCACTTTGTCCCCCGCTGTGACCTCGCAGTGTTTCCCGCTGTGTCCCGCTGTGTCTTCGCTGGGTCCCCCGCTGTGTCCCGCTGTGTTCCCCGCTGTGTCCCGCTGTGTCCGACTGTGTCCCGCTCTGTCCCCGCTGTGTCCCTCAGTGTCCCCGCTGTGTGCCCGCTGTGTCCCGCTGTGTACCCCGCTGTGTCCAGCTGTGTCCTTTTGTGTCACGCTGTTTCCCCGCTGTGTCCCTGCTGTGTCCCTCTGTGTACCTCGCTGTGTCCAGCTTTGTCACCGCTGTGTCTCGCTGTGTCCCACGCTCTGTCCCACACTGTGTCCCGCAGTGTCCCGCGCTGTGTCCCGCTGTGTCCCCCGCTGTGTCCCACTGTGTCCCCGCTGAGTCCCCGCTGTGTCACCTCTGTTTCCCGCTGTTTCCTCGCTGTGTCCCCTGCTGTTTCCCTCTGTGTCCCTCGCTGTGTCTCACGCTTTGTCCCCGCTGTGTCCCACTGTGTCCCGCTGTGTCCCGCTGTGCCCCCACTGTGTCCCGTTGTGTCCACAGTGTGTACCACGCTGTGTAACGCTGCCTCCCTGCTGTATCGACGCTGTGTCCCGTTGTGTCCCGCTGTGTCCTCGCTGTGTTCCCCACTGGGTTTCGCTGTGTCCCCCGCTGCGTCCCCCGCTGTGTCCTCGCTGTGTCCCCTGTTGTGTCCCGCTTTGTCCTCACTGGGTAGCCCACTGTGTCCCGCTGTGTCCCCCGCTGCCCCACGCTGTGTCCCGCTGTGTCGCGCTCTGTCTCCCGCTTTATCTTGCGGTGTCCCGACAGTGTCCCCGCTGTGTCCCGCTGTGTAACACTGTGTCCCGTGGTGTCCCACTTTGTCCCACGCTGTGTCCCCAGCTGCGTCCCCTCTGTGTCGCCCCTGTGTCCCTTTCTGTCCTCGCTGTGTCCCCCACTGTTTCCCGCTTTGTCTCCCGCTGTATTCCGCTGTGTCCAGCTGTGTCCTCGCAGTGTCCCCCACTGTGTCCCGTTGTGTCCACAGCTGTGTACCACGCTGTGTAACGCTGTGTGCCTGCTGTATCGATGCTGTGTCCCGCTGGGTCCCGCTGGGTCCTCGCTGTGTTCCCCGCTGTGTCCCGCTGTGTCCCCCGCTGTGTGCCCCGCTGTGTCCTCGCTGTGTCCCCCGCTGTGTCCCGCTGTGTCCTCACTGTGTCCCCCGCTGTGTCCCGCTGTGTCCCCCGCTGTGTCCCGCTGTGTCCCGCTCTGTCCCTGCTGTGTCCCGCTGTGTCCTCCTGTGTCCCCCGCTGTGTCCCCCTATGTTCCCGCAGTGTCCCAGCTGTGTTCTGCTGTGTCCCACTGTGTCCCGTGGTGTCCCAGTTTGTCCTTCGCTGTGTCCCCAGGTGAGTCCCCGCTGTGTCTCGCTGTGTCCCCCACTGAGTCCAGCTGTGTCCTCCGTGTATCCCAAGCTGTGTCCTGCTGTGTCCCTCTGTGTCCCCGCTGTGTCCCGCTATGTTCCCGCAGTGTCCTCGCTGTGTCCCGCTGTGTCCCGCTTGTCCTCGCTGTGTCCCCCGCTGTGTCCCTTTGTGTCCCCAGCTGTGTACCCCGCTGTGTCCTGCTGGGTCCCCACTGTATCGACGCTGTGTCCTGTTGGTCCCGGTGTGTCCTCGCTGTGTTCCTCGTTGTGTCCCGCTGTGTCCCCCGCTGTGTCCCCGCTGTGTCCCTGCTGTGTCCCTGCTGTGTCGCCGCTGTGTCCCGCTGTGTCCTGCTGTGTCCTCGCTGTGTCCCATGCTGTGTTCCACTGTGTCCCCCGCTGTGTCCCGCTGTGTCCCGCTGTGTCCCCGCTGTGTCCCGCTGTGTCCCCCGCTGTGTCCCGCTGTGTCCCGCTGTGTCCCTACTGTGACCCTCTCTGTCCCCGCTGTATTGACGCTGTGTCCCGGTGTGTCCCGCTGTGTCCGCGCTGTGTTTCCGGCTGTGTCCCGCTGTGTACCCCTCTGTGTCCCCCGCTGTGTCCCTCTGTGTCCCCTCTCTGTCCCCTGCTGGTCCCCGCTGTGTCCCCCGCTGTGTCTCGCTGTGTCGCCCGCTTTGTCTCGCTGTGCCCCTGCAGTGTCCCCGCTGTGTCCCACTGTGTCACACTGTGTCCCGTGTTGTCCCGCTTTGTCCCCCGCTGTGACCTCGCAGTGTTTCCCGCTGTGTCCCGCTGTGTCCTCGCTGTGTTCCCTGCTGTGTCCAGCTGTGTCCACCGTTGTGTCCACTGCTGTGCCCCCACTGTGTCCCGTTGAGTCCACAGCTGTGTACCACACTGTGTAACGCTGTGTGCCCGCTGTATCAACGCTGTGTCCCGGCTGTGTCCCGCTGTGTCCTAAAATGTGTTCCCCGCCTGTGTCCGGCTGTGTCCTAGCTGGGTCCCCCCGCTGTGCCCCGCAGTGTCACCCGCTGTGTCCTGATCTGTCCCACTCTGTCCATGCTGTGTCCCGCTGTGTCTCGCTGTGTCCCCGCTGTGTGCCCACTGTGTCCTGCTATATATTCCGTTGAGTCCAGCTATGTCACCGATGTGTCCCGCAGTGTCCCTTATCGGTCTCCGTTGTCCCCCGCTGTATCTCCTGCTGTGTCCCGCTGTGTCCCGCTGTGTCCGCCGCTTTGTCCCGCTGTGTCCCCACAGTGTCCCCGCTGTGTCCCACTGTGTCCCACTGTGTCCCGTGGTGTCCCGCTTTGTCCCCCGCTGTGTCCCCTGCTGAGTCCCCTCTGTGTCGCCGCTGTGTCCCGCTGTGTCCTCCCTGTGTCCCCCACTGTCTCCCGCTTTGTCCCCTGCTGTGTCCCAAGCTGTGTCCCGCTGTGTCCCACTGTGTACCCGGATGTGTCCGGCTATGTTACCGCAGTGTCCCTGCTATGTCCCGCTGTGTCCCGCTATGTACTCCGTTGTGTCCAGCTGTGTCACCGCTGTGTCCCGCTGTGTCCCCTCTCTGTCTCCGCTGTCCCCCGCTGTGTCCTCGGCTATGTCCCGCTGTGTCCTGCTGTGTCCCCTGCTGTGTCCCCCGCTTTGTCCCTCTGTATGACTGCTGGTTCCCCGCTGTGTCCTGCTGTGTCCCCCGCTGTCCCCCACTGTGTCCCGCAGTTTCCTCGTTGTGTCCCTCGTTGTGTCCCGGTGTGTCACACGATGTGTCCCGCTGTGTCCCGCTGTGTCCCGCTGTGTCCCCGCTGTGTGCTCGCTGTGTCCCGCTGTGTACCCCACTGTGTCCAGCTGTGTCCCCGCTGTGTCCCGCTGTGTCCCCTCTCTGTCCCCCACTGTGTCACCCGCTGTGTCCCGCTGTGTCCCGCTGTGTCCCCTGCTTTGTCTCGCTGTGTCCCCACAGTGTCACCGCTCTGTCCCACTGTGTCACACTATGTCCCGTGTGTCCCGCTTTGACCCCCTCTG
>NW_012286908.1:0-16560 GCF_000151885.1 Dipodomys ordii
GTCCCCCGCTGTGTCCCGCTAGGTCCTCCATGTGTCCCCCGCTGTGTCCCGCTGTGTCCTGCTGTGTCCCCCGCTGTGTCCCGCTGTATCCCCGCAGTGTCCGCGCTGTGTCCCGCTGTGTCCCACTGTTTTCCGTGGTGTCCCGTTTGTCCCCCGCTGTGTCCCCCGCTGAGTCCCCGCTGTGTCCCCGCTGTGTCCCGCTGTGTCCTCGCTGTGTCCCCCGCTGTGTCCTGCTCTGTTCTTCACTGTGTTTCCCGCTTTGTCCCCGCTGTGCCCTGCTGTGGCCCGCTGTGTCGCGCTGTGTCCCCCACTGTGTCCCGTTGTTTCCCCAGCTGTGTACCTTGCTGTGTCCCGCTGTGTCCTCTCTGTATGGACGCTGTGTCCCACTGAGTCCCGTGTGTCTTCTCTGTGTTCCCCGCAGTGTCCCGCTGCGTCCCCCGCTGTGACCCTCGCTGTGTCCCGCTGTGTCCCCCGCTGTGTCCCGCTGTGTCCCCCGCTGTGTCCTTGCTGTGTCCCCACTATGTCCCGCTGTGTCCTCCGCTGTGTCTCGTGCTGTGTCCCGCTGTGTCCCCCGCTGTGTCCCGCTGTTTCCTGCTGTGTCCCGCTGTATCCCGCTGTGTCCCTCTGTGTCCTCGCTGTGATCCTGCTGAGTCCCGATGTGTACCCCGCTGTGTCCAGCTGTGTCCCGCGCTGTGTCCCGCTGTGTTCCCCGCTGTGTCCTCCGTTGTGTCCCGCTGTGTCCCCCACTGTGTCCTCGGGTGTGTCCCGCTGTGTCCCCCGCTGTGTCCTGCTGTGTCCCGCTGTGTTCTGCTGTTTCTCGCTGTGTCCCTCTGTGTCCCGTTGTGTCCTCGTTGTGTCCCCGCTGTGTCCCCGCTATGTCCCCTGCTGTGTCCCCGCTGTGTCCCCGCTGTGTCAGTCTGTGTCCCGCTGTGTCCTCGCTGTGTCCTCCGCTGTGTCCCGCTGTGTCCTCCGCTGTGTCTCGCTCTGTGTCCCGCTGTGTCCCCCGCTGTGTCCCGCTGTTTCCTGCTGTGTCCCGCTGTTTCCTGCTGTGTACCCCGCTGTGTCCAGCTGTGTCCTCGCTGTGTCCCTCTGTGTCCCGCTGTGTTCTCACTTTGTCCCCGCTGTGTCCCCCTGTGTACCGTGCTCTCTCCAGCTGTATCCCCGCTGTGTCCCGCTGTGTCCCGCTGTGTCCTCCGCTGTGTCCCACGCTGTGTCCCGCTGTGTCCCGCTGTATCCTCCGCTGTGTCCCGCTGTGTCCCGGCTGTGTCTACCTCTGTGTCCTCGCCGTGTCCCGCTGTGTCCCCATTTTGTCCCCTCTTTGTCTCCCGCTGTGTCCCCCGCGGTGCTCTGCTGTGTCCTCGCTCTGTCCCCCGCTCTGTCCCCCGCTGGGTCCCGCTGTGTCCCCCGCTGGGTCCCGCTGTATCCCCGCTGTGTCAGGCTGTGTCCCCGTTGTCCCCATGTGTATCCCCGATATCCCCCGCTGTGTCCCGCTGTGTCTCTGATGTTTCCCAGCTGTGTCCCGCTGTGTCCCGCTGTGTCACCCGCTGTGTCCCCCGCTGTGTCCAGCTGTGTGCCCCGCTGTGTCCCCGCTATGTCTCGCTGTGTCCCACTGTGTCCCTCACTATGTCCCGCTGTGTCCCCTCTTTGTCCACCGCTGTGTCCCCGCTATGTCCCGCTTTGTCCCTTCTGTGTCCTGCTATGTCCCCTTGTCCCCCGGTGTGTCCCCTCTGTTTCCCACTGTGTCTCCCTCTGTGTCACGCTGTGTCCCGCTGTTTCCCCGCTGTGTCCCCGCTGTGTCCATTTGTATCCCTGCTGTGTCCCGCTGTGTCCCGCTGTGTCACCCGCTGTGTCCACGCTGTGTCCAGCTATGTCCCCGCTGTACCCGCTGTAATCCCTCTGTTTCCCCCGCTGTGTCCGCGGCTGTGTCTCGCAGTGTCCCCCGCTGTGTCCCACGCTGCGTCTCCCGCTGTGTCCCGCTGTGTCCCCTGCTGTGTCCCTGCTATGTCTTGCTGTGTCCCGCTGTGTCCTCCACTATGTCCCGCTGTGTCCTGCTGTGTCCCTGCTGTGTCCCGCTGTGTCCCCGCTGTGTCCCCGTTGTGTCCCCTGCTGTGTCCCGCTATGTCCCGCAGTGTCCCCCTCTGTATCCCCCGCTGTGTCCCCCGCTGTGTCCCGCTGTGTCCCGCTGTGTCACCCACTGTATCCCCCTGTGTTCCCGCTGTTTCCAACTGTGTCCCGCTATGTCCCCGCTGTGTCCCGCTGTGTCGCCCTGTGTCCCCTCTGTGTCCATCCTTGTGTCCCGCTGTGTCCCTGCCGTGTCCCGCTGTGTCCCGCTGTGTCCCCCGCTGTGTCCATCGTTGTGTCCCGCTGTGTCCCTGCTGTGTCCCGCTGTGTACCGCTGTGTCCCCCGCTGTGTCCCCTGCTGTGTCCCGCTATGTCCCGCTGTGTCCAGCTGTGTCCTTGCTGTGTCCACGCTGCGTCCCGCTGTGTCCCGCTGTGTCCCGCTATGTCCTTGTGTTACCACTGTGTCCCGCTGTGTCCTCACTATGTCCCCCACTGTGTCCCGCTTTGTCCTCGCTGTATCCCCCGCTGTGTCCCACTGAGTCCCCTGCTGTGTCCCGCTGTGTCCCACTCTGTGCCCTCTGTGTCCCGCTGTGTCCAGCTGTTTCCCCGCTGTGTCCTGCTGTGTCCCTTCTCTGTCCACTGCTGTGTCCCCCGCTGTGTCCCGATGTGTCCCCCGCTTTGTCCCCCTGTGTCCCCGCAGTTTCCCTGCTGTGTCCCGCTGTGTCCCACTGTGTCCAGTGGTGTCCCGCTTTGTCCCCCGCTGTGTCCCCCGGTGAGTCGCCGCGGTGTCCCTGCTTTGTCCCACTATGTCCTCCATGTGTCCCCCGCTGTGTCTCGCTTTGTCCTCGCTGTGTCCCCTGCTGTGTCCCGCTGAGTCCCCTGCTGTGTCCCACTGTGTCCCTCTCTGTGCCCTCTGTGTCCCGCTGTGTCACGCTTTATCCCCGCTGTGTCCCGCTTTGTCCTTTCTCTGTCCACCGCTGTCCACTGCTCTGTCCCCCGCTGTGTCCCGATGTGTCCCTCGCTTTGTCCCCCTGTGTCCCCGCAGTTTCCCCGCTGTGTCCCGCTGTGTCCCACTATGTCCAGTGGTGTCCCGCTTTGTCCCCCACTGTGTCCCCCGGTGAGTCGCCGCTGTGTCCCTGTTTTGTCCCGCTAGGTCCTCCATGTGTCCCCCGCTGTGTCCCGCTGTGTACCCCACTGTGTCCCGCTGTGTCCACTGCTGTTTCCCCGCTGTGTCCCGCTGTGTCCCGCTGTGTCCCGCTGTGTCCTTGCTGTGTCCTCCGCTGTGTTCCGCTGTGTCCTTGCTGTGTTCCCTGCTGTGCCCCGTAGTGTCCCACTGTGTCCCGCTGTGTCATCGCTGTGTCCTGCTGTGTCCCCGCCTTGTCCAAGCTGTGTCCTGCTGTGTCACGCTGTTTCCTGCTGTGTCCCCAGCTTTGTCCCGCTGTGTCCCCGCAGTGTCCCCGCTGTGTCTTGCTGTGTCCCACTGTGTCCCGTGGTGTCCCGCTTTGTCCCCGCTGTGTCTTGCTGAGTCCCCTCTGTGTCCCTGCTGTGTCCCGCTGTTTCCTCGCTGTGTCCCCCGCTGTCTCCCGCTTTGTCCCACACTGTGTCCTGCTGTGTCCCGCTGTGTCCTCGCTGTGTCCCCCGCTGTGTCCCGCTGTGTCCCTCTGTGTCCCCCACTGTGTCCCGCTGAGTCCTGCTGAGTCCGCGCTGTGTCCCCGTTGTGTCCCGCTGTGTCCCCCGCTGTGTCACCGCTGTGTCCCCCACTGTGTCCCGTGGTGTCCCGCTGTGTCCCTGCTGTGACCCGCTGTGTCCTGCTGTGTGCCCGCTGTGTCACCGCTCTGTCCCGCTGTGTCCCCCGCTGTGTCCCACTGTGTCCCGCTGTGTACTGCTGTGTCTTCCGCTGAGTTCCGCTTTGTCCACGTTGTGTCCCACTGTGTCCTCCACTCTGTCCCCCGCTGTCCCCCGCTGTGTCCCCTGCTGTGTCCCGCTGTGTCCTGCTGTGTCCCCCGCTGTGTCCCGCTGTATCCCCGCAGTGTCCGCGCTGTGTCCCGCTGTGTCCCACTGTGTTCCGTGGTGTCCCGTTTGTCCCCCGCTTTGTCCCCCGCTGAGTCCCCGCTGTGTCCCCGCTGTGTCCCACTGTGTCCTCGCTGTGTCCCCCGCTGTGTCCTGCTCTGTTCCTCGCTGTGTTTCCCGCTTTGTCCCCGCTGTGCCCTGCTGTGTCCCGCTGTGTCACGCTGTGTCCCCCACTGTGTCCCGTTGTTTCCCCAGCTGTGTACCTTGCTGTGTCCCGCTGTGTCCTCTCTGTATGGACGCTGTGTCCCACTGGGTCCCGTGTGTCCTGTCTGTGTTCCCCGCAGTGTCCCGCTGCGTCCCCCGCTGTGACCCTCGCTGTGTCCCGCTGTGTCCCCCGCTGTGTCCCGCTGTGTCCCCCGCTGTGTCCTTGCTGTGTCCCCACAATGTCCCGCTGTGTCCTCCGCTGTGTCTCGCGCTGTGTCCCGCTGTGTCCCCCGCTGTGTCCCGCTGTTTCCTGCTGTGTCCCGCTGTATCCCGCTGTGTCCCTCTGTGTCCTTGCTGTGTCCCCGCTGAGTCCCGATGTGTACCCTGCTGTGTCCAGCTGTGTCCCGCGCTGTGTCCCACTGTGTTCCCCGCTGTGTCCTCCGTTGTGTCCTTATGTGTCCCCCACTGTGTCCTCCTGTGTCCCGCTGTGTCCTGCTGTTTTTCGCTGTGTCCCTCTGTGTCCCGTTGTGTCCTCGCTGTGTCCCCGCTGTGTCCCCGCTATGTCCCCTGCTGTGTCCCCGCTGTGTCCCCGCTGTGTCAGTCTGTGTCCCGCTGTGTCCTCGCTGTGTCCTCCGCTGTGTCCCGCTGTGTCCTCCGCTGTGTCTCGCTCTGTGTCCTGCTGTGTCCCCCGCTGTGTCCCGCTGTTTCCTGCTGTGTCCCGCTGTTTCCTGCTGTGTACCCCGCTGTGTCCAGCTGTGTCCTCGCTGTGTCCCTCTGTGTCCCGCTGTGTTCTCACTTTGTCCCCGCTGTGTCCCCCGCTGAGTCCCCGCTGTGTCCCCGCTGTGTCCCGCTGTGTCCTCGCTGTGTCCCCCGCTGTGTCCTGCTCTGTTCTTCACTGTGTTTCCCGCTTTGTCCCCGCTGTGCCCTGCTGTGTCCCGCTGTGTCGCGCTGTGTCCCCCACTGTGTCCCGTTGTTTCCCCAGCTGTGTACCTTGCTGTGTCCCGCTGTGTCCTCTCTGTATGGACGCTGTGTCCCACTGAGTGCCGTGTGTCTTCTCTGTGTTCCCCGCAATGTCCCGCTGCGTCCCCCGCTGTGACCCTCGCTGTGTCCCGCTGTGTCCCCCGCTGTGTCCTTGCTGTGTCCCCACTATGTCCCGCTGTGTCCTCCGCTGTGTCTCGTGCTGTGTCCCGCTGTGTCCCCCGCTGTGTCCCGCTGTTTCCTGCTGTGTCCCGCTGTATCCCGCTGTGTCCCTCTGTGTCCTCGCTATGATCCTGCTGAGTCCCGATGTGTACCCCGCTGTGTCCAGCTGTGTCCCGCGCTGTGTCCCGCTGTGTTCCCCGCTGTGTCCTCCGTTGTGTCCCGCTGTGTCCCCCACTGTGTCCTCGGGTGTGTCCCGCTGTGTCCCGCTGTGTCACCCGCTGTATCCCCCTGTGTCCCCGCTGTGTCCCCGCTATGTCCCCTGCTGTGTCCCCGCTGTGTCAGTCTGTGTCCCGCTGTGTCCCGCTGTGTCCTCCGCTGTGTCCCGCTGTGTCCTCCGCTGTGTCTCGCTCTGTGTCCCGCTGTGTCCCCCGCTGGGTCCCGCTGTTTCCTGCTGTGTCCCGCTGTTTCCTGCTGTGTACCCCGCTGTGTCCAGCTGTGTCCTCGCTGTGTCCCTCTGTGTCCCGCTGTGTTCTCACTTTGTCCCCGCTGCGTCCCCCTGTGTACCGTGCTCTGTCCAGCTGTATCCCCGCTGTGTCCTGCTGTGTCCCGCTGTGTCCTCCGTTGTGTCCCACGCTGTGTCCCTCTGTGTCCTCCCTGGGTCCCCCGCTGTGTCCCGCTGCGTTCCCCGCTGGGTCCTGCTGTGTCTACTTCTGTTTCTCCACTGTGTCCCGCTGTGTCCCGCTGTGTCCTCACTGTTTCGACGCTGTGTCCCGGTGGGTCCCGCTGTGTCCTCGTTGTGTCCTCCGATATGTCAATGCTGTGTCCCGGCTGTGTCCCGCTGTGTCCCGCAGTGTCCTCCTCTGTATCCCCCGCTGTGTCCCCCGCTGTGTCCCGCTGTGTCCCGCTATGTCCCGCTGTGTCACCCGCTGTTTCCCCCTGTGTTCCCGCTGTGTCCAACTGTGTCCTGCTATGTTCCCACTGTGTCCTGCTGTGTCCCCCTGTGTCCTCTCTGTGTCCATCGTTGTGTCCCGCTGTGTCCCTGCTGTGTCCTGCTGTGTCCCCCGCTGTGTCCCTCGCTGGGTCCCGCTGTGTCCCCCGCTGTGTCCCTCGCGGTGTCCCGCTGTGGCCCCCGCTGTGTGCCGCTGTGTCCAGCTGTGTCCTTGCTGTGTCCACGCTGCGTACCGCTGTGTCCCGCAGTGTCCCCCGCTGACCTTTTTATTACCGCTGTGTCCCGCTGTGTCCTCACTATGTCCCCCACTGTGTCCCGCTTTGTCCTCGCTGTGTACCCCGCTGTGTCCCGCTGTGTCCTGCTGTGTCCACCGCTGTTTCCCGTTGTGTCCCGCTGTGTTCCTGCTGTGACCCCTCTGTGTCACGCTGTGTCTCCCGCTGTGTCCTCCTGTTTCCCATGCTGTGTTCCGCTGTGTCCCCCGCTTTGTGCCTCTGTGTCCCGCGTGTCCCGCTGTGTACTGCTGTGTCCCCCGCTGAGTCCCGCTGTGTCCCAGCTGTGTCCCGCTGTGTCCCACCTGTGCCCCCGCTGTGTCCCGCTGTGTCCCGCTGTGTCCCCCCCACTGTGTACCCTGCTGTCTCCCGCTCTGTCCCCCGCTGTGTCCCGCTGTGTCCCCCGCTGTGTCCCACTGTGTCTACGGCTGAGTCCCTGCTGTGTCCCCCTGTGTCTCGCTGTGTCCCTCGGTGTCCTTGCTGTGTCCCACGCTGTGTTCCGCTGTGTCCTCGTGTGTCCCCCACTGTGTCCCGTTGTGTCCCCAGCTGTGTACCCCGCTGTGTCCCGCTGTGTCCCCGCTGTATCGACGCTGTGTTCCGCTTGGTCCTGCTGTGTCCTCGCTGTGTTCCCCGCTGAGTCCCGCTGTGTACGGCTGTGTCCCCCGCTGAGTCCCGCTGTGTCCCCGCTGTGTCCCAATATGTCCTTGCTATGACCCCCGCTGTGTCCCGCTGTGTCCCCCACAGTGTTCCGCTGCGTCCTCGCTCTGTTCCCCGCAGTGTCCCGTTGTGTACCCCTCTGTGTCCCCCACTGTGTGCCGCTGTGTCCCGCTGTCTACTGCTGTGTCCCCCGCTGAGTCCCGCTGTGTCCCCGCTGTGCACCAATGTGTCCTCGCTGTGTCCCCCGCTGTGTCCCCCCTTGTGCCTCCCACTGTGTCCCGCTGTGTCCTCATTGTGTCCCCCGCTGTCTCCCGCTCTGTCCCCCGCTGTGTCTCACAATTTGTCCCCGCTGTGTCCCACTGGGTCCTGCTGTGTCCCGCTGTGCCACCACTGTGTTCTGTTGTGTCCACAGATGTGTACCACGCTGTGTAATGCTGTATCCCCACTGTATCGACGCTGTCTCCCGCTGGGTCCCGCTGTGTTACCGCTGTGTTCCCGCTGTGTGCCCGCTGTGTCCCGCTGTGTACTCCGTTGTGTCCAGCTGTGTCACCGCTGTGTCCCGCTGTATCCCCTCTCTGTCTGCGCTGTCCCCCGCTGTGTCCCCCGCTGTGTCCGGCTGTGTCCCGCTGTGTCCCCTGCTTTGTCCCGCTGTGTCCCTGCAGTGTCCCCCCTGTGTCCCACTGTGTCTCACTGTGTCCCTTGGTGTCCCGCTTTGTCCCCGACTGTGTCCCCCGGTGAGTCCCCGCTGTGTCCCCGCTGTGTCCCTCTGTGTCCTCCCTGTGTCCCCCGCTGTGTCCCGCTGTGTCCCCCACTGTATTCGCGCAGGTTCCCGCCTTGTCCCCGGCTGTGTCCAGCTGTGTCTCCTTGTTTGTCCCCGCTATGTCCCCCGCTGTGTCTCACTCTGTCCCACTGTGTACTGCTGTGTCCCCCGCTGAGCCCCGCTGTGTCCCCGCTGTGTCCCAATGTGTCCTCGCTGTTTCCCACGCTGTGTCTCGTTTTGTACCCCCTTTGTCCCCCACTGTGTCCAGCTGTGTCCCACGCTGTGTCCCGCTCTGTCCCTGCTGTTTTCCGCTGTGTCCTGCTGTGTCCTCGCTGTATCCCGCGCTGTCTCCTGCTCTGTCCCCCGCTGTGTCTCACGCTTTGTCCCCGCTGTGTCCCACTGTGTCCCGCTGTTTCCCACTGTGCCCCCACTGTGGCCCATTGTATCCACAGATGTGTACCACGCTGTGTGACGCTGTATCCCCACTGTATCGACGCTGTGTCCCGCTGTGTCCCGCTGGGTCCTCGCTGTGTTCCCCGCTGTGTCCCGCTGTGTCCTCGCTGGGTCCCCCGCTGTGCCCCGCTGTGTCCCCCGCTGTGTCCCGCTGTGTCCCGCTCTGTCCCTGCTGTGTCCCGCTGTGTCTCGCTGTGTCCCTGCTGTGTGCCCGCTGTGTCCTGCTATGTATTCCGTTGTGTCCAGCTATGTCACCGCTGTGTCCCGCTGTGTCCCGCTGTGTCCGCCGCTTTGTCCCGCTGTGTCCCCACAGTGTCCCCGCTGTGTCCCACTGTGTCCCACTGTGTCCCGTGGTGTCCCGCTTTGTCCCCCGCTGTGTCCCCTGCTGAGTCCCCTCTGTGTCGCCGCTGTGTCCCGCTGTGTCCTCCCTGTGTCCCCCACTGTCTCCCGCTTTGTCCCCTGCTGTGTCCCAAGCTGTGTCCCGCTGTGTCCCACTGTGTACCCGGATGTGTCCGGCTATGTTAGCGCAGTGTCCCTGCGATGTCCCGCTGTGTCCCGCTATGTACTCCGTTGTGTCCAGCTGTGTCACCGCTGTGTCCCGCTGTGTCCCTCTCTGTCTCCGCTGTCCCCTGCTGTGTCCCCGGCTATGTCCCGCTGTGTCCTGCTGTGTCCCCTGCTGTGTCCCCCGCTTTGTCCCTCTGTATGACTGCTGTTTCCCCGCTGTGTCCTGCTGTGTCCCCCGCTGTCCCCCACTGTGTCCCGCAGTTTCCTCGTTGTGTCCCTCGTTGTATCCCGGTGTGTCACACGATGTGTCCCGCTGTGTCCCGCTGTGTCCCCGCTGTGTCCCGCTGTGTCCCCGCTGTGTGCTCGCTGTGTCCCGCTGTGTAACCCGCTGTGTCCAGCTGTGTCCCCGCTGTGTCCCGCTGTGTCCCCTCTCTGTCCCCCACTGTGTCACCCGCTGTGTACCGCTGTGTCCCGCTCTGTCCCCTGCTTTGTCTCGCTGTGTCCCCACAGTGTCACCGCTCTGTCCCACTGTGTCACACTATGTCCCGTGGTGTCCCGTTTTGACCCCCTCTGTGTCCACCGCTGAGTCCCCTCTGTGTCCCCGCTGTGTCCAGCTGTGTCCTCGCTGTGTCCCCCGCTGTGTCTGCTGAGTCTCCGCTGTGTCCCACTGTGTCCCGCTGTGTACCCTGCTGTGTCCCGCTATGTTCCCGCAGTGTCTCCGCAGTTTCCTGCTGTGTCCCACTGTGTCCCGTGGTGTCCCGCTTTGTCCCCCGCTGTGTCCCCCGGTGAGTCCCCGCTGTGTCCCCGCTGTGTCCCGCTGTGTCCTCGCTGTGTCCCATGCTGTGTTCCGCTGTGTCCTCACTGTGTCCCCTGCTGTGTCCCGTTGTGTCCCCAGGTGTGTACCCCGCTGTGTCCCATTGTGTCCCCCCTGTATCGACGCTGTGCCCCGCTGGGTCCCGTTGGGTCCTCGTTGTGTCCCCCGCTGTGTCCCGCTGTGTCCCCCGCTGTGTCCTGCTGTGTCTACTGCTCTGTCCCTGCTGTGAACCGCTGTGTCCCGCTATGTCCCGCTTTGTCCTTGCTGTGTCCCACGCTGTGTTCCGCTGTGTCCTCGCTGTGTCCCCCGATGTGTCCATTTGTGTCCTTGCTGAGTTCCCCGCTGTGTCCCGCTGTGTACCCCTCTGTGTCCCCCTCTGTGTCCCGCTGTGTCTCCCGCTGTGTCCCGCTGTGTCTCCCGCTGTGTCCCGCTGTGTCCCGCTGTGTACTGCTGTGTCCCCCGCTGAGTCCCGCTGTGTCCCAGCTGTGTCCCGCTGTGTCCCACCTGTGTCCCCCGCTGAGTCCCCGCTGTGTCCCTACTGTGTCCTGCTGTGTCCTCGCTGTGTCCCCGCTGTCTCTCGCTCTGTCCCACGCTGTGTCCCGCTGTGTCCCGCTGTGTCCCTCTGTGTCCCACACTGTGACCCTTTGTGTCCCCAGCTGTGTACCCCGCTGTGTAAAGCTGTGGCCCCGCTGTATCGACGCTGTGTCCCGCTGGGTCCCGCTCTGTTCCCCGTTGTGTCCAGCTGTGTCCCCCGCTGTGTCCCCCACTGTGTCCTGCTGTGTCCACCGCTGTTTCCCGTTGTGTCCCGCTGTGTCCCTGCTGTGGCCACGCTGTGTCACGCTGTGTCCCCTGCTGTGACCTCCTGTTTCCCATGCTGTGTTCCGCTGTGTCCCCCGCTGTGTCCCGCTGTGTCCCAGCTGTGTCCCGCTGTGTCCCACCTGTGCCCCCTCTGTGTCCCTCTGTGTCCCGCTGTGTCCCCCGCTGTGTACCCCGCTGTCCCCCGCTCTGTCCCCCGCTGTGTCCCGCTGTGTCCTCTGCTGTGTCACCGTTGTGTTCCGCTTTTCCCCCCTGTGTCCCGCTGTGTCCCGCTGTGTCCTACTGTGTCCCTGCTATGACCCGCTGTGTCCCTGCTGTGTCCCGCTCTGTACCCCGCTTTGTCCAGCTTTGTCCCCGCTGTGTCCCACGTTCTGTCCCCCACTGTGTTCCGCTGTGTCCCCCGCTGTGTCCCCTGCTTTGACACGCTGTGTCCCGCTGTGTCCCCCGCTGTGTCCCGCTGTGTCCCCGCTGAGTGACCGCTGTTTCCCCCTGTGTCCCGCTGTGTTAGGTGGTGTCCCGCTTTGTCCCCCGCTGTGTCCACCGCTGAGTCCCTGCTGTGTCCCCGCTGTGTCCTGCTGTGTCCTCGCTGTGTTCCCGGCTGTCTCCCGCTCTGTCCCCCGTTGTGTCTCATGCTTTGTCCCCGCTGTGTCCCACTGTGTCCCACTGTGTCCCGCTGTGTCCCCCACTGTGTCCCTTTGTGTCCCCAGCTGTGTACCCCGCTGTGTAACGCTGTGTCCCCGCTGTATCGACGCTGTGTCCCGCTGGGTCCTGCTGTGTCATCGCTGTGTTCCCTGTTGTGTCCCGCTGTGTCCCCCGCTGTGTCCCTGCTGTGTCCCTGCTCTCTCCCCACTGTGTCCCGCTGTGTTCTGCTGTGTCCTCCGCTGTGTCCCGCGCTGTGTTCCGCTGTGTCCTCGCTGTGTCCCCTGCTGTGTCCTGTTGTGTCCCCAGCAGTGTACCTCGTTGCGTCCCGCTGTGTCCCCGCTGTATCCACGCTGTGTCCTGCTGGGTCCCGCTGTGTCCTCGCTGTGTTCCCCGCTGTGTCCCGCTGTGTAACCCTCTGTGTCCCCCGCTGTGTCCCGCTGTGTACTGCTGTGTCCCCCGCTGAGTTCCGCTGTGTCCCAGCTGTGTCCCGCTGTGTCCCACCTGTATCCCCCTCTTTGTCCCGCTGTGCCCCGGTGTGTCCCCCGCTGTGTCCCCTGCCATGTCCCGATGTGTCCCCCGCTGTGTCTCGCTGTGTCCACTGCTGTGTCCCCATTGTGTCCCGCTGTTTCCCCCCCTGTGTCCCGCTGTGTCCTCGCTGTATCCCCTGCTTTGTCGCGCTGTGTCCTCCGCTGTGTCTTGCTATGTCGCCCGCTGTGTCCCGCTGTGTCCATGCTGTGACCCGCTGTGTCCCGCTGTGTCCCACGCTGTGTTCTGCTGTGTCCTCGCTGTGTCCCCCGATGTGTCATTTTGTGTCCCCAGCTGTGTAACCCACTGTGTCCCCACTGTGTCCCCGCTGTGTCCTGCTGTGTCCTCGCTGTGTCCCCCGCTGTCTCCCACTCTGTTCCCCGCTGTGTCTCACGTTTTGCCCCGCTTTTCCCACTGTGTTCTGTTGTGTCCCGCTGTGTCCCCCACTGTGTCCCTTTGTTTCCCCAGCTGTGTACCCCGCTGTGTAAGGCTGTGTCCCCGCTGTATCGCCGCTGTGTCCCGCTGGGTCCCTCTGGGTCCTCGCTGTGTTCCCCGTTGTGTGCCGCTATGTCCCCCGCTGTTTCCCCCGCTGTGTCCTGCTGTGTCCCCCGCTGTGTCCCGTTGTGTCCCGCTGTGTCCCCCGCTGTGTCCCTGCTGTGTCATTGGTGTGTCATTGCTGTGTCCCGCTGTGTCCCGCTGTGTCCTCGCTGTGTCCCACGCTGTGTTCTGCTGTGTCCTTGCTGTGTCCCCTGCTGTGTCCCGTTTTGTCCACAGCTGTGTCCCCGCTGTGTCCCCCTGTGTCCCCGCTGTATCGACGCTGTGTCCCGCTGGGTCCTGCTGTGTCCTCGCTGTGTTCCCCGCTGTGTCCCGCTGTGTACCCCTCTGTGTCCCCCACTTTGTCCAGCTGTGTCCCCCGCTGTAACCCGCTGTGTCCCGCTTTGTCCCCCGCTGTGTCCCTGCTGTGTCCCCGGTGTGTCCCGCTGTGTCCCGCTGTGTCCCGCTGTGTCCCCCGCTGTGTCCCGCTGTTTCCCCGCTGAGTCACCGCTGTTTACCCCTGTATCCCGTGTGTTAGGTGGTGTTTCGCTTTGTCCCCCGCTGTGTCCCCCACTGAGTCCCCGCTGTGTCCCCGCTGTGTCCTGCTCTGTCCTCGCTGTGTCCCCGGCTGTCTCCCCTCTGTCCCCCGCTGTGTCTCACGCTTTGTCCCCGCTGTGTCCCACTGTGTCCCACTGTGTCCCGCTGTGTCCCCCACTGTGTCCCTTTGTGTCCCCAGCTGTGTACCCCGCTGTGTAACGCTGTGTCCCCGCTGTATCGACGCTGTGTCCCCCTGGGTCCTGCTGTGTCCTCGCTGTGTTCCCTGTTGTGTCCCGCTGTGTCCCCCGCTGTGTCCCTGCTGTGTCCCTGCTCTCTCCCCACTGTGTCCCGCTGTGTCCTGCTGTGTCCCCCGCTGTGTCCCGCGCTGTGTTCCGCTGTGTCCTCGCTGTGTCCCCTGCTGTGTCCCGTTGTGTCCCCAGCAGTGTACCTCGTTGTGTCCCGCTGTGTCCCCGCTGTATCCACGCTGTGTCCTGCTGGGTCCCGCTGTGTCCTCGCTGTGTTCCCCGCTGTGTCCCGCTGTGTAACCCTCTGTGTCCCCCGCTGTGTCCCGCTGTGTACTGCTGTGTCCCCCGCTGAGTCCCGCTGTGTCCCAGCTGTGTCCCGCTGTGTCCCACCTGTATCCCCCTCTGTGTCCCGCTGTGTCCCGGTGTGTCCCCCGCTGTGTCCCCTGCCATGTCCCGATGTGTCCCCCGCTGTGTCTCGCTGTGTCCACTGCTGTGTCCCCGTTGTGTCCCGCTGTTTCCCCCCCTGTGTCCCGCTGTGTCCTCGCTGAATCCCCTGCTTTGTCCCACTGTGTCCTCGCTGTGTCCTCCGCTGTGTCTTGCTATGTCACCCACTGTGTCCCCCTGTGTCCATGCTGTGACCCGCTGTGTCCCGCTGTGTCCCGCTGTGTCCTCGCTGTGTCCCACGCTGTGTTCTGCTGTGTCCTCGCTGTGTCCCCTGATGTGTCCCTTTGTGTCCCCAGCTGTGTAACCCACTGTGTCCCGCTGTGTCCCCACTGTGTCCCCGCTGTGTCCTGCTGTGTCCTCGCTGTGTCCCCCGCTGTCTCCCACTCTGTTCCCCGCTGTGTCTCATGTTTTGCCCCGCTTTTCCCACTGTGTTCAGTTGTGTCCCGCTGTGTCCCCCACTGTGCCCCTTTGTTTCCCCAGCTGTGTACCCCGCTGTGTAAGGCTGTGTCCCCGCTGTATCGCCGCTGTGTCCCGCTGGGTCCTGCTGTGTCCTCGCTGTGTTCCCCGTTGTGTGCCGCTATGTCCCCCGCTGAGTCCCCCGCTGTGTCCTGCTGTGTCCCCCATTGTGTCCCGTTGTGTCCCGCTGTGTCCCCCGCTGTGTCCCTGCTGTGTCATTGCTGTGTCATTGCTGTGTCCCGCTGTGTCCCGCTGTGTCCTCGCTGTGTCCCACGCTGTGTTCTGCTGTGTCCTTGCTGTGTCCCCTGCTGTGTCCCGTTTTGTCCCCAGCTGTGTCCCTGCTGTGTCCCCCTGTGTCCCCGCTGTATCGACGCTGTGTCCCGCTGGGTCCTGCTGTGTCCTCGCTGTGTTCCCCGCTGTGTCCCGCTGTGTACCCCTCTGTGTCCCCCACTTTGTCCAGCTGTGTCCCCCGCTGTAACCCGCTGTGTCCCGCTTTGTCCCCCGCTGTGTCCCTGCAGTGTCCCCGGTGTGTCCCACTGTGTCCCGCTGTGTCCCGCTGTGTCCCCCGCTGTGTCCCGCTGTGTCCCCGCTGAGTCACCGCTGTTTACCCCTGTGTCCCTCTGTGTTAGGTGGTGTTTCGCTTTGTGCCCCGCTGTGTCCCCCACTGAGTCCCCGCTGTGTCCCCGCTGTGTCCTGCTCTGTCCTCGCTGTGTCCCCGGCTGTCTCCCGCTCTGTCCCTCGCTGTGTCTCACGCTTTGTCCCCGCTGTGTCCCACTGTGTCCCACTGTGTCCCGCTGTGTCCCCCACTGTGTCCCTTTGTGTCCCCAGCTGTGTACCCCACTGTGTAACGCTGTGTCCCCGCTGTATCGACGCTGTGTCCCGCTGGGTCCTGTTGTGTCCTCGCTGTGTTCCCCGTTGTGTCCTGCTGTGTCCCCCGCTGTGTCCCTGCTGTGTCCCTGCTCTCTCCCCACTGTGTCATGCTGTGTCCCGCTGTGTCCTCGCTGTTTCCCTCGCTGTGTTCCGCTGTGTCCTCGCTGTGTCCCCTGCTGTGTCCCGTTGTGTCCAGAGCTGTGTACCTCGCTGTGTCCCGCTGTGTCCCCGCTGTATCCACGCTGTGTCCCGCTGGGTCCCGCTGTGTCCTCGCTGTGTTCCCCACTGTGTCCCGCTGTGTAACCCTCTGTGTCCCCCGCTGTGTCCCGCTGTTTCCCCCGCTGTGACCCGCTGTGTCTCGCTATGTCCCCCGCTGTGTCCCTGCTGTGTCCCCGGTGTGTCCCGCTGGGTCCCGCTGTGTACTGCTGTGTCCCCGCTGACTTCCGCTGTGTCCCCGCTGGGTCCCAATGTGTCCTCGCTGTGTCACGCTCTGTCCCGCTCTGTCCCCGCTGTGTCCCACTCTGTCCCGCTGTGTCCCCACTGTGTGCCCTCTGTGTCCCGCTGTGTACCCCGCTGTGTGCAGCTGTGTCCCCACTGTGTCGTGCTGTGTCCCCTCTCTGTCCCCTGCTGTCCCCTGCTGTGTCACCCGCTGTGTCCTGCTGTGTTCCGCTGTGTCCTCCGCTTTGTCCCACTGTGTCCCTGCAGTGTCCCCGCTGTGTCCCGCTGTGTCAAACTGTGTCCCGTGGTGTCCCGCTTTTTCCCCCTCTGTGTCCTCGCTTTGTTTCCCGCTGTGTCCTGCTGTGTACCCCTCTGTGTCCCCTGCTGTGTCCCTCTGTGTACCCTGCTGTGTCCAGCTGTGTCCTCGCTGTGTCCCCCGCTGTGTCCTGCTGTGTACCCCGCTGTGTCCCGCTGTGTCCCCGCTGTGTCCACTGCTGTGTCCCGCTGTGTCCCGCTGTGTACCACGCTGTGTCCCGCTGTGTCTTCACTGTGTCCCCGCTGTGTCCCGCTGTGTACCCCTCTGTGTATCCCGCTGTGTCCCGCTGTGTCCCCCGCTGTGTCCCTGATGTGTCCCCGCTGTGTCCCGCTGTGTCCCGCTGTGTACTGCTGTGTCCCCCGCTGAGTCCCGCTGTGTCCCCGCTTTGTCCCAATGTGTCCTCGCTGTGTCCCCTGCTGTGTCCCGCTGTGACACGCAGGGTCACCGCTGTTTCCCGCTGTGTCCTGCTGTGTTCCTGGTGTCCCGCTTTGTCCCCCGCTGTGTCCCCCACTGAGTCCCCGCTGTGTCCCCGCTGTATCCCGCTGTGTCCTCCCTGTGTCCCTCGCTGTGTTCCGCACTGTCCTCCACTGTGTCACTAGTGTCCCGCTGTGTGCCCCGCTGTATCGACGCTGTGTCCTGCTGGGTCCCGCTGGGTCCTCGCTGTGTTCCCTGCTGTGTTCCGAAGTGTCCCCCACTGTGTCCCCCGCTGTGTCCCACGCTGTGTACTTCTGTGTTGTTGAAGTGTCCCGATGTGTCCTCACTGTGTCCCACTCTGTGACACGCTGTGTCCCCGCTGTGTCCTCTGCTGTGTCCCAATGTGTCCCGTTGTGAAACCTGCTGTTCCCGCTAAATCCCGCAATGTCCAACATATGTCCGCTGAGTCCAAAGGTGAGCGATTGTCCCCCCTGAGTCACCC
>NW_012286909.1:0-2168 GCF_000151885.1 Dipodomys ordii
TCCCTCGCTGGGTCCCGCTGTGTCCCCCGCTGTGTCCCTCGCGGTGTCCCGCTGTGGCCCCCGCTGTGTCCCGCTGTGTCCAGCTGTGTCCTTGCTGTGTCCACGCTGCGTACCGCTGTGTCCCGCAGTGTCCCCCGCTGACCTTTGTGTTACCGCTGTGTCCCGCTGCGTCCTCACTATGTCCCCCACTGTGTCCCACTTTGTCCTCGCTGTGTCCCCCGCTGTGTCCCGCTGTGTCCTGCTGTGTCCACCGCTGTTTCCCGTTGTGTCCCGCTGTGTTCCTGCTGTGGCCCCTCTGTGTCACGCTGTGTCCCCCGCTGTGTCCTCCTGTTTCCCATGCTGTGTTCCGCTGTGTCCCCCGCTTTGTGCCTCTGTGTCCCGCGTGTCCCGCTGTGTACTGCTGTGTCCCCCGCTGAGTCCCACTGTGTCCCAGCTGTGTCCCGCTGTGTCCCACCTGTGCCCCCGCTGTGTCCCGCTGTGTCCCGCTGTGTCCCCCGCTGTGTCCCACTGTGTCTACGGCTGTGTCCCTGCTGTGTCCCCCTGTGTCTCGCTGTGTCCCTCTGTGTCCTTGCTGTGTCCCACGCTGTGTTCCGCTGTGTCCTTGTTTGTCCCCCACTGTGTCCCGTTGTGTCCCCAGCTGTGTACCGCGCTGTGTCCCGCTGTGTCCCCGCTGTATCGACGCTGTGTCCCGCTGGGTCCTGCTGTGTCCTCGCTGTGTTCCCCGCTGAGTCCCGCTGTGTACGGCTGTGTCCCCCGCTGAGTCCCGCTGTGTCCCCGCTGTGTCCCAATATGTCCTTGCTATGACCCCCGCTGTGTCCCGCTGTGTCCCCCACAGTGTTCCGCTGCGTCCTCGCTCTGTTCCCCGCTGTGTCCTGTTGTGTACCCCTCTGTGTCCACCACTGTGTGCCGCTGTGTCCCGCTGTCTACTGCTGTGTCCCCCGCTGAGTCCCGCTGTGTCCCCGCTGTGCACCAATGTGTCCTCGCTGTGTCCCCCGCTGTGTCCCCACCTGTGCCTCCCACTGTGTCCCGCTGTGTCCTCATTGTGTCCCCCGCTGTCTCCCGCTCTGTCCCCCGCTGTGTCTCACAATTTGTCCCCGCTGTGTCCCACTGTGTCCTGCTGTGTCCCGCTGTGCCACCACTGTGTTCCGTTGTGTCCGCAGATGTGTACCACGCTGTGTAATGCTGCATCCCCACTGTATCGACGCTGTCTCCCGCTGGGTCCCGCTGTGTTACCGCTGTGTTCCCGCTGTGTGCCCGCTGTGTCCCGCTGTGTACTCCGTTGTGTCCAGCTGTGTCACCGCTGTGTCCCGCTGTATCCCCTCTCTGTCTGCGCTGTCCCCCGCTGTGTCCTCCGCTGTGTCCGGCTGTGTCCCGCTGTGTCCCCTGCTTTGTCCCGCTGTGTCCCTGCAGTGTCCCCCCTGTGTCCCACTGTGTCTCACTGTGTCCCTTGGTGTCCCGCTTTGTCCCCGACTGTGTCCCCCGGTGAGTCCCCGCTGTGTCCCCGCTGTGTCCCTCTGTGTCCTCCCTGTGTCCCCCGCTGTGTCCCGCTGTGTCCCCCGCTGTATTCGCGCAGGTTCCCGCCTTGTCCCCGGCTGTGTCCAGCTGTGTCTCCTTGTTTGTCCCCGCTATATTCCCCGCTGTGTCTCACTCTGTCCCACTGTGTACTGCTGTGTCCCCCGCTGAGCCCCGCTGTGTCCCCACTGTGTCCCAATGTGTCCTCGCTGTTTCCCACGCTGTGTCCCGTTTTGTCCCCCCTTTGTCCCCCACTGTGTCCAGCTGTGTCCCACGCTGTGTCCCGCTCTGTCCCTGCTGTTTCCCGCTGTGTCCTGCTGTGTCCTCGCTGTATCCCGCGCTGTCTCCTGCTCTGTCCCTCGCTTTGTCTCACGCTTTGTCCCCGCTGTGTCCCACTGTGTCCCGCTGTTTCCTGCTGTGCCCCCACTGTGGCCCATTGTATCCACAGATGTGTACCACGCTGTGTGACGCTGTATCCCCGCTGTATCTATGCTGTGTCCCGCTGTGTCTCGCTGTGTCCCCGCTGTGTGCCCGCTGTGTCCTGCTATGTATTCCGTTGTGTCCAGCTATGTCACCGCTGTGTCCCGCTGTGTCCCTTCTCGGTCTCCGTTGTCCCCCGCTGTGTCTCCTGCTGTGTCCCGCTGTGTCCCGCTGTG
>NW_012286910.1:0-2313 GCF_000151885.1 Dipodomys ordii
TCCCGCTGTGTCCCGCTGTGTCCCCCACTGTGTCCACCCATGTGTCAGGCTGTGTCCCCCGCCGTGTCACTGCTGTTTCCCGTTGTGTATCCCTCTGTGTCCCCCACTGTGTGCCGCTGTGTCCCGCTGTCTACTGCTGTGTCCCCCGTTGAGTCCCGCTGTGTCCCCGCTGTGTCCCAATGTGTCCTCGCTGTGTCCCCCGCTGTGTCCCACTGTGTCCCCCCTGTACCCCCCACTGTGTCCCACTGTGTCCTCGCTGTGTCCCCCGTTGTGTCCCGCTGTGTCCCCTGCTGTGTCCCCCGCTGTGTCCCCCGCTGTGTCCTCGCTGTGTCCCCCGCTGTGTCCCGCTGTGTCCTCGCTGTGTCCTCGCTGTGTCCCCGCTGTCTCCCGCTCTGTCCCCCCTGTGTCTCATGCTTTGTCCCCGCTGTGTCCCACTGTGTCCCGCTGTGTCCCGCTGTGCCACCACTGTGTCCCGTTATGTCCACAGATGTGTACCACGCTGTGTAACGCTGTATCCCCGCTGTATTTACGCTGTGTCCCGCTGGGTCCCACTGTGTTCCCGCTGTGTCCCCGCTGTGTGCCCGCTGTGTCCCGCTGTGGGCTCCGTTGTGTCCAGCTGTGTCACCGCTGTGTCCCGCTGTATCCCCTCTCTCTCTCCGCTGTCCCCCGCTATGTCCCTCTGTGTCCTGCTGTGTCCCGCTGTGTCTCCTGCTTTGTCCCCCTGTGTCCCCGGAGTGTCCCCCCTGTGTCCCACTGTGTCACACTATGTCCCTTGGTGTCCCGCTTTGTCCCCCGCTGTGTCCCCCGGTGAGTCCCCGCTGTGTCCCCGCTGTGTCCCGCTGTGTCTTCCCTGTGTCCCCCGCTGTGTCCCGCTGTGTCCCCTCCTGTGTCTCCCGCTGTGTCCTGCTGTGTCCACCGCTGTTTCCCGTTGTGTCCCGCTGTGTCCCTGCTGTGTCCCTGCTGTGTCACGCTGTGGCCCGCCGTGTCCCCCGCTGTGTTCTGCTGTGTCCCCGCTGGGTCACCGCTGTTTCCCGCTGTGTCCCGCTGTGTTAGGTGGTGTCCCGCTTTGTCCCGCGCTGTGTCCCCCGCTGTGTCCCCCGCTGAGTCCCCGCTATGTCCCCGCTGTTTCCTGCTGTGTCCTCGCTGTGTCCCCTGCTGTCTCCCGCTCTATTCCCTGCTGTGTCTCACCCTTTGCCCCGCTGTGTCCCACTGTGTCCCGCCGTGTCCCGCTGTGTCCCCCAATGTGTCTCTTTGTTTCCCCAGCTGTGTACCCCGCTGTGTAATGCTGTGTCCCCGCTGTATCGACGCTGTGTCCCGCTTGGTCCCGCTGTGTCCTCGTTGTGTTCCCTGTTGTGTCCCGCTGTGTCCCCCGCTGTGTCCTTGCTGTGTCCCTGCTGTGTCCCCACTGTGTCACGCTCTGTCCCGCTGGGTCCTCGCTGTGTCCCACGTTGTGTTCCGCTGTGTCCTTGCTGTGTCCCCTGCTGTGTCCCGTTGTGTCCCCAGCTGTGTACCCCGCTGTGTCCCGCTGTGTCCCCGCTGTATCGACCCTGTGTCCCGCTGGGTCCCGCTGGGTCCTCGCTGTGTTCCCCTCTGTGTCCCACTGTGTACCCCTCTGTGTCCCCCACTTTGTCCCACTGTGTCCCCAGCTGTGACCCGCTGTGTCCTGCTGTGTCCTCGCTCTGTCCCTGCTGTGTCCCCGGTGTGTCCCGATGTGTCCCCTGTGTACTGCTGTGTCCCTTGCTGAGTTCCGCTGTGTCCCTGCTGTGTCCAAATGTGTCCTCGCTGTGTCACGCTCTGTCCCTCTCTGTCCCCCCTGTATCCTGCTGTGTCACGCTGTGTACCCCGCTGTGTCCCGCTGTGTTCCTGCTGTCTCCCCCTGTGTCCCCTCTCTGTCCCCTGCTGACCCCGCTGTGTCCCCCACTGTGTCCCGCTGTGTCCCGCTGTGTCCCCCTCTTTGTCCCGCTGTGCCCCTGCACTGTCTCCGCTGTGTCCCGCTGTGTACCCTGCTGTGTCCAGCTATGTTCCTGCAGTTTCCCCTCTGTGTTCCACTGTGTCACACTGTGTCCCGTGTTGTCCCGCTTTGTCCCCCGCTGTGTCCCCTGGTGAGTCCTCGCTGTGTCCCAGCTGTTTTCCGCTGTGTCATCGCTGTGTCCCACCCTGTGTTCTGGTGTGTCCTCGCTGTGTCCCCGGCTGTGTCCCGTTGTGTTCCTAGCTGTGTACCCCGCTGTGTCCCGCTGTGTCCCCGCTGTATCGACGCTGTGCCCCACAGGGTCCCTCTGTGTCCTTGCTGTGTCTCCACGCTGTGTCCCCCAC
>NW_012286911.1:0-3186 GCF_000151885.1 Dipodomys ordii
TCACAATTATTTATCTCACTGTTTTGCAATTCATGCCATTTTTTCTGCCAGGCCTGGAATTTGAACTCAAGGTCTGGGTAAATAGTCAGCACTGTCGGGCTAGGGGAATCACACCATACTTGAAGTCAAGAAAGTCAGCCCTGTTCCTAGGCCTGAATTCAAGCCTCAGTCCTGCAAAACATACTCCTTATCCTACAGCCAGCTGATATTCGACAAAGGAGCCAAAGACATACAATGGAAGAAACACAGCCTCTTCAAATGCTGGTGCTGAGAAAACTGGGCAGCCACATGCAGAAAACTAAAAGTGGACCCCAGCCTATCACCATGCACCAACATCAACTCAAAATGGATTAAATACCTTAACATTAAACCTGAATCTCTGAAAATACTGCAGGACAGAGTAGGAGAGACACTTGAACTAATAGGCACAGGAAGGAACTTCCTGAACAGAGTCCCAGGGTCACAACAAGTTGGAGAGAGACTCGACAAATGGGACTACCTTAAAATAAAAAGCTTCTGCACAGCTAAATCTATCGCAACTAAGCTAGAAAGACAACCAACTAATTGGGAAAAAATATTTACCAGCAATATATCAGACAAGGGGTTAACATCCTGTATATACAGGGAACTCAAGAAACTAATCCCTCACAAACCTAACAAACCAATTACTAAATGAGCTAGGGAACTAAAGAGGGACTTCTGAAATGAAGAAATAAAAAGGCAAAGAAACACATGAAGAAATGTTCATCATCCCTGGTGGTGAAGGAAATGCAAATAAAGACAACCCTAAGATACCACCTTACCCCAGTCAGAATGTCCTACATCCACAAATCAGCCAATGACAAATGCTGGAGGGGATGTGGAGAAAGAGGAATCCTATTACACTGCTGGTGGGAATGTACACTTATACAACCACTTGGAAAGCAGTCTGGAGGGTCCTTAGAAAGCTAAAAATTGACCTCCCTTATGACCCAGTCATACCACTTCTAGGCATCTACACTGAACAACAGGAACCAATATACAAGGACACGTGCACCTCCATGTTTATTGCAGCACTGTTCACAATAGCTAGGATATGGAAACAACCCAGATGCCCCACGACAGATGAATGGATCCAAAATTGTGGTATCTATACACAATGGAATATGATGCAGCCATTAGAAATGACAAAATAATGGCATTTACAGGGAAATGGATGGAGCTAGAAGGAATCATGTTGAGCAAGGTAAGGAAAGAACGAAGAGACAAACGGTACATGGTCTCCCTGATAAGTGGATGCTAAATCCAAAATGTTAGGTGATACAACAAGACTAACAGGACTTAAGAAACAAAGAACTCCCACTCATCTGGTTGAACCACTACTAAATATCCCCATGCTGCTGATCACATATATGGCATATAACATGTGAACACCATTATATGTTTCAGACTGTGATAGACAATTTGCTCCAGGAAAGTGAGAATGAACTTGTGACTTTAAATGAGCATCATTATTCCACAATACTGTGAAATTCTGGAAATTATGTAATCACTTAATCACAATATAAAAAAAAAGAACCCCGGGGAAGGGAGGGAGGGAGGGGATGGTAGGGGGAAAGCAATGGAGGGGGTAACAATGTTCAAGAGGAAGTGTACTAATTACATCACTCATGTAACTGTAACCCTCTGTATAATATATTTACAATGAAAAAAATACTCCTTATATATATTTTATTTACATTTTAAAGACAGGATTTATACTTCCATATACTCAGAAAATATCCTGTTTGGTATGGTTATTCATTTCATTTCTTGTTTTATTCATTTATTTACCATTTATTTTATTGACTCTTTGACCCCTATACCATTTATTACATTGTTTACTTCCTATTACATAGCATCTAGATTTGTAGATGTGTTCACTATCATGCCTGACACCCAGGACTCTCCCAGAAAAGGAAAGCATGTGTCACACTTGGCTTCTTACTCCAAGATTAAACTTTTGGCAGTGCTGGGATCCCAACTTGGGGCCTAGCAGGCCCAATTCATGAATGGGTAAGGGTGAGCATGGCAGCCTTTAGCCAATGAAGCTGTGAGGTGGTTCCCAGGCACTGAGATGGAGCCCCAGGTTTGGCCAAAACAGTGATACATGGATTGACAGATGGTGGTATACAATTAGTACATATTGATAGAGTTCCAGACCCATCTATCTGACTGAATGACGCCTACTACATTCCTACCAACTCTTAGGTATTTATCATACTGCCTTTGAAGTAATATTATTCTTTTCATGCTTAATAAACTATCAATTAAAATCAATCAGCATCCTAGGATTATTACATCCACTTTTAGACTCGACTAATGAACAAACTACTCTTTCAATCAGTATTTCTATGCATAGGAATGAGTCTCTTGTGATATCCTGCCATTGGTAGGTGTCAGGACTTAGATTTTTAACCCAGGGCCTATGTTGGCAGGTTTCGCCTATGGCTTCCCTGATGGCCCACCAGCCTTCAGGAATAGCAGTATAGCTCCACTTTGCAGCCATGTCATTCAGATTCAGGATGGTCACCCTGCAAAGAAAAAAATAATGTAAAACCCTCAGTCCTCTGCAGCTGGCCACTTTTGTGCTGTCCCACTTTGTTTTTCTTCCTGCAAGCCTTCTGGGCCTAGGATCCCAAGATTGACTATGGGTGAGAGGCTGCAGCCCAGTCTAAGGCAATCAAAGCTGAGGTAGAGTTGCACAGCCTGAGTTCAAGCTCCATGGTTGGCAAAAAAAAGAATAAATAAAAAAATAAATTAATTATTTAACTAAATTGAAAAACATCCCCCTGGTTTGGAATTTCTGCCAGTTAATTTTCCTAACCGGGGATTTGAACTCAGGATCTTGGTAAATTTGTAGCAATGTGAGGGAAGGTGCAGAATTTCTACTACTTGAGTTCAAATCCTGTGCCAAGACAAAAACAAAAAATTGACTCACTGAGCTCAGCTGGGTGGTGGGGGGATAGCTGTGGAGGTGGGAGGGAAGGGATGCCAATGGGAAAACAAAGGAGGAGGCAACAATGCTCAATAGTAAATGTACTCATTACTTTGCCCATGTAACTGTAACCCCTCTATACCACTTTTTTACAACAAAAAATATACAAAAAAGGAAACTATTTAGAGCTCAGAGAAGCACTTTACAGGTAAGGAAAGGATGTCTGAATA
>NW_012286912.1:0-1308 GCF_000151885.1 Dipodomys ordii
TTGCTCTGTGACCTTGATCAGTGAAGGCGCCAAGATGTTGGCACAGCTCCAGGCCAGCTGGCCTCTGACCATGCCTGCTCTCCCAGAAGATAAAGCAGGCTCCCTTCCCCTCAGGGGCTGAAAGCCCCTGTTCAGTTATACTTCTAAGAATCCTCTCTGGCCCTCACTCTCCTCAGTATCCAGTATCTAGACCATTAGTATTTCTTGTGCTTTTTGAAATCCACTGACAAGAAAGAATAAAGGTGGAGACATGAACTTGTAAGTGCTGCTGGCAGTGTTTGCTGAGGACCTCACTGGCCGATAGAGTTGTATCCCTTCACTTTTCACTGAAGTTCCCTATGCCCATGTTCCATGGAAAACGTGAGTGTTTCTGGGGATCTTGGAAAAACTTTGCATGGCTCATAAGGTCACATGCAGACTTTGGGGTCCATAGTGATTGCTCAACTAGAACTTAATATGCTTGCTAGTTCTTATGTAGTTTGAACCCTATTCTGTCTGCTCTGAGGTCTAATTTGGGTACTTATAAATCTGTGGTGGTGTGTGTGTGTGTGTGTGTGTGTGTGTGTGTGTGTGTGTGTGTGTGTGTGTGTGTGTGTGTGTGTGTGTGTGTGTGTGAAAAGCTACCTATGTAGAAGGGCATTAAGAAAAGGTTGGTGGGATCTAGCTTTTAGTGACACATGTGCTTGGTGATCCTGAGAATCTGATTTTGGAAGGGTAGTGGTGCCCATTTGTTAGTGCTGAGTCTCTCGTGTTTGAGATTTTTGCAGATAGAATTTGTGTCCTAATACAGGAAATTTAGGATCGGACAACCAAATGAAGGTGTATTATTCGTTTGGCCCACTGTTTGAGCTGTGCCCTGTGATCGGGAAGTTAATACTTCATTATTCTTGAAAAAGATGTTTTCATGCCTGAAAGTTAACCACTGTCATGTGGCCTCACTCTGGCTTTCTAACCACTGAGCTCATTTTGCATTTCCACAGTCTCCTAACATCTGATCTGTCTGGTTTACCTGCCTGTCAGGAAAAGAAAGAAAATTCTTCACTTTTATTTATTGAAAGAATGACTGATTTCAGAGCAGTAAGTTGTTTTTGAAGCCTGAGAATTGGCCTATCTATGATTAGGATTTAGCATAGTTGGTTAAGTGCACAACTTTTAGAGTCATAGCACGAGCTTGGTTAAAGTGTTTGTGCAGGCAGTGAACTAAAGGCATGCTATGTAACTGCCTGCCTGAACTAAAACTTCAGCCTAGAGCTTTGAGTGAAGAGTTTAGAGTTCATTTCAGTGGCTAACTTTTCCCTCCCTCCCTCC
>NW_012286913.1:0-908 GCF_000151885.1 Dipodomys ordii
TTTTTACAGAGCAGTTTGATACAATTCCATTTAGCAAATCAGTATAAGATGTGGTGTGTTTCCTCCTCTCCAAAGAAGGATGTTTGTATATTTTGTTCCAATAGGAAAACATTCCAGCAAGGCAGAGATGTGGTTGAGAAGAGCATTATTCAGTGGTAAAGTCAAGAAATCACCCCCACCCCGCCCAGGGGCTCCCTCGGGGGGCGCAGACGCGGGACGGTTAGGACCGCAACGCAACCGCAGGCCGCACGGAGCCGGGGCGACGCCAGCTACCGCCCTGCCATCCCAGCGGGGCCCCCGGGCCGGCCTCCGCCCCGTTCCCCCGCCCCCCCGGCCCCGGCGCCCGGGAGCCCCACCAGTCGGCCCCAAACCCAGCGGGTCCCACCAGCCGCTCGGCTCCGGGCAACGGCCTCCGCAGCCACTTCCGGCACAGCCCAGTCTCGCGAGAGCGCCCGCGCCGGGTCGGCGACGCGGATTGGCCCCTCGCGGCTGCCGTCACGCGCCGCCCCCCCCCCCCACCTCCCCCGGTGCTGCCGGCGCCGCCTTTTCCTTCCCTCGGTTCCCTTTCACTTCCGGGTAGGTGTGGGCCCGCTGACTCCGTGACAACATCCCGTCGCCTCCGTGCGCCACCGGCGGGCTCTCCGAGGGCTCCCCGCTCCGCGCCGCTCCGCGCGCCCCGGGCCGCCATGGCCTCCAACCCGCTGCCGCAGCCGCCGCCGCCCGCGCCGCCGCCGCCGCCGCCGCAGCCGCTGCCGCCGCCGCCGCCGCCGGGCCCCGGAACCGGACCCGGCGCGGACAGTATGAGCGGCACGGGTGCGAGCGCCGGGGACTCGCATCTTGTGACCATGATCGTGAACCACTTCAAGAGCCAGGGGCTCTTCTACCATTTCCGCAGAGACTGCCTGAAC
>NW_012286914.1:0-1356 GCF_000151885.1 Dipodomys ordii
CCATCCAGCTGCTCTTCCAGCTCAGCAATACGCACAGGAAGCTCCGGAATAGTGCCCCCCCTGCCCACCAGCCTCCGTCCCCCTCCCGCCCGTTCATTCCCCTCAGTGCTCACCTCGCTCCCCTCCTTCCTGCCCTACCTCGCGCCGCCCGCGCCCACGGCATCTACTCCCTCCCCACGTCCCTCGCCAGCGCGCCAAGCAAATCACCGTCGCCCACGGCTCCCATTGGACGCGGCGCGCTCATGTAAAGGCAGCCCGGGCCCTGCGTATGGCTGCTGGCCCCCGCGCGCCGCCGGCCCCTCGTGCGCCTCCGCTCCGAGCGCGCCGCCCCGGGCAGGCAGCGGACAGCCCGCGCCGGGCCCTGCGGCTCGGCTCTCCGGCGCTCTCGGCGCGCTCTCTCTCCCTCGGCTGTCTGTGACCCCCGCCCTCGGCGGCCCCGGGATCGCCCCCTCCGTGCCCTCCCCCCCCCCGGCTCCGCTGCCGAGCCCAGGCTCCCCCCTCCCTGGCACCGGGGACCCGCACATGCCCGGCGCACGCGGCGTGCCGCCCCGCTAGAAGTTGCAGCCCCCCGAGTTGGAGGCCGCGGAGGATCCAGCACCGGAAGGAAACGGCGGCGGCCGGCGAGGAGGCGGCGGCGAGCCCCGGACCCAGCCCGAAAAGTGGAGCAACTTGGCTTCGGCTGCACCTGTTTGCCCCGCCGGGCCGAGCGCGAGCGGGCGGCGGCAGCGAGCTCGGCTGGCGGCTCCGGGACTGACGGTGTGTGCACGCGGGGAAACTTGGCAGCTGCCTGGTGGACTGGCGCTGAGTGCGAGTATTGTGGCCTCTTTTTTGTTGTCGTTGCTCTCCCTCTGCCGCCCTTCTCCTCTCCGCGAGACTCCATCCCCCTCTCGCGTCGCGCTGGGTTCGAGCCCCGCTCGCCCTCCGTGCGCCCGGCCGTCTGTGCCCCGGGCCCTCCCCGCGCGGAGCCGGTGAACCCGTGAGCCGCCTCGATGTACAGCATGATGATGGAGACCGATCTGCACTCGCCCGGCGGCGGCGGCGGCGCCCAGGCCCCCACGAACCTCTCGGGCCCGGCCGGGGCGGGCGGCGGCGGCGGAGGCGGCGGCGGCGGGGGCGCGAAGGCCGGCCAGGACCGGGTCAAGCGGCCCATGAACGCCTTCATGGTGTGGTCGCGCGGGCAGCGGCGTAAGATGGCCCAGGAGAACCCCAAGATGCACAACTCGGAGATCAGCAAGCGCCTGGGCGCGGAGTGGAAGGTCATGTCCGAGGCGGAGAAGCGGCCGTTCATCGACGAGGCCAAGCGGCTGCGCGCGCTGCACATGAAGGAGCACCCGGATTACAAGTACCGGCCGCGCC
>NW_012286915.1:0-886 GCF_000151885.1 Dipodomys ordii
GCTTGATGAATAGAACTACTAAATTATGTGCCCAGACCCCTTTCTTTTTCTTTTTTGGTGCCAGTCTTGGGACTTGAACTCAGGGCCTAGGTGCTATCTCTGAGTTTCTTTTGCTTAAGGCTAGCACTCTACTACATGACATGCAGCTACACTAATAGCTTTTTTTTTTTTTTTTTGTCGGTCGTGGGGCTTGAACTCTGGGCCTGGGCGCTGTCCCGCAGCTCTTCAGCTCAAGGCGAGCGCTCTACCACTTGAGCTACAGCGCCACTTCCGGTTTTCTGGTGGTTTATTGGAGATAGGAGTCTCACGGCCACTCCTGCCCTGGCTGGCTTTGAACCGCGATCCTCAGATCTCAGCCTCCTGAGTAGCTAGGATTACAGGCGTGAGTCACCAGCGCCCGGCACTAATAGCTTTTTTGGTGGTTAATTGGAGATAAGTCTCATGGACTTTCCTGCCTGGGCTGGCTTTGAACCTCAATTCTCAGATCTCAGCGTCCTGAGTAACTGGGACTATAGGTATGAGCCACCACCACCCAGCTTTAGCCTCCCTTCCTTAAAACAATGACAAGACGAAACACAAAACATGAAGTAGCTATTCTTGGGCATTTATTAACTGGAACTTTGACTATGAGTAAAGCTCAGTGGTAAAGTATGTCCTTAACATTTGTTGAAGCCCTGGGTTCAATTTTCACAAATCCTTCCCCTCTTCTTCAAGGGTAAACAAGTAACATTATGCCTAATACTGGGTTTTGAACTACTTTTTTATTATCCTTAATTGGATTTTCCACTCAAGATTTAACCTTTTATCTGGGCTCCTGGTATTGCCCCTCCGTAGACGATAATACCATCGCGAGTGAATAACTGAGAGATCTCCTTTCTGAGCGGGG
>NW_012286916.1:0-2028 GCF_000151885.1 Dipodomys ordii
TCATAACTTTGCACACGGTAAAGAAGTGGGGCTCATTTGAATTAATGGAAACAAAGGGAAGTAGCATTCCTTCCAGGAAAGGGACTGGAATGAACTAATGAATTGCTATTACCCAATTATTCCACCTGCCCTCTCTCTGCCTAGATTACCACACCTACCCATCTGGTTTGCCCATCCCTCCCAATAACCCCCTCTCCCACTAACCCCACTCCTGCTTACCCCGCCTTGTCTGGTCCCACCCCACTGGCTCCATCTGTCCGGTCCAGTCCCAGACTCAACACTAGACTCAACCTCCATTCGCTCCAACCGGCTCGGCCCCGCCCCGTACCAAGGAGTCCTATTTGCTCCACCTGGCCACTCCCGCCCGCCCACCTGCTCCCTCGGGCCCCACTACTCCCCGCCGCCCCACCCCACTTGCTCTATCTGGCCACGCCCACCGGTCCACTTGCTCCTGGTCTCACTCGCTCCACCTGGCCACGCCTACCACCTGCTCCCTCGGGCTCCGCCCCACCCCGCCCCACTTGCTGTAGCCAGCCGCACCCACCCACCCACTTGCTGCTTCAGGCTCCGCCCCGCCCTACTTGCTCCACCCGGCCACGCCCAGCCGCCCCATTGGCTCCACCCGGCCACGCCCAGCCGCCCCATTGGCTCCACCCGGCCACGCCCGCCCCGCCCCGCGCGGCCCGGCGCGGCCCGCTCACCTGTATGCCCAGGGCGACACGCTACGCAGGTTGGTGGGCGTCTGGAAGCGGCGGTCGGCGGGCCTGCCCCCTGCCGGGCAGCTCGCGTTGCGCGCCTGCTCGCGCGGCCCCAGCTGCAGCGTGTGGTGGAAGGCGCTGAGCACGCCGGCCGCCAGGCGCCCGTACAGCTGCTCCAGGAGCTCCTCAGGCCGGTCCGCGCAGCCTCGCGGCCGCGTCGGACGCCTGCCCGCCCTCGGCGCGCCCGCGGCCCGGCCCGGCGCGAGCGCCAGCAGGAAGCCGGCCACGAACATCCAGACCTGCGGGAAAGGCCGCCCTCAGCGCCAGAGCCCGCCGAGAAGCCCGCCCGCCCGCCCGCGCTCCGCCCCTCCCCGCCCCGGCCGCCCCGAGCCCCGCGGGCGCCTCCCGCAGCGCCGCCGACCGCGAGGCCCTCCGGGAGTATGGGTGCCGCGCGGACGGGCCCCCGAGCGCCGTCCCCGCCGGCCCGCTGCCCGCGGGGGGCCCGCGGCCCCGCCCGCCCCCGGCCCGCGCGCCCCCGGCCGCCGCCGCCGCCGCCGCCCCGGGCCGGAGCCCGCTCGGGGGGCGGGTGCGGGGCACGCGTGCACGTGTGCGTGTGTCTGCCGGGCTGCTGCGCGGCGGGCTGCGAGTGCCTGTGACCCGACGCCGCCCCCGCTCACCCCCGCGCGCGCCATCCCGACCCTCCGGCCGGCCGGCCTGCTTGGAGCCCGCGCCAGGCCAGCGAACGCCCGGACCGCCGCCGCCCCGCAGACTCCCCCCCTCCCCGCCACCGCGCCCCGCCTCGTCATCCGCCCGCCCCCGGCGCCCGGGATCTGACGCCCCGCACGAAGCCCCCCGCGGCACCCGAGGACGCAGACGCCGCTCACCCCGGACACCCTGGGCTCGGCACGCGCTGCTCCCCAGTCGGTCCTTACCAGCGTCCCCAACATCGCGTCCCCCACCGCGTCCAAATGAGATCAGTGTTATGAGCGGTTCTTTAGCTGAATAAATAAAAGGGGGGGTCACACAAACGGGGGGCTCCGAGCTGCGGGATCCTGCGTAGCCCCGCGTGGAGCGCTGGTCGGGGTTGCGCCTGCAGGAGTGGATGTGGCAGCGCCCGCCCGGACGGCGCCGTCCCCGCTGGCCGGCCTGAGGAGGTGGTGACCGCTGCCCTTGGGAAGGGCCGACGGTGGGCAGAGCCGACCGCGGAGCTTCTTCAGGAGTTAAAGCCATCTAGGGAAGGACTGAAAGCCTACCATATTCCCCTTCCCCTTCTGAGATTCCGGAGGTGGAAGAGAGAGCTAATTTTTTTTTTTTTTAAAAAAAGTTTGAT
>NW_012286917.1:0-1811 GCF_000151885.1 Dipodomys ordii
TTTCATCATAGAGGTCCTTCACTTCTTTACTGCAGTGAATTCCTAGGTATCTTCTTTCTTGTGGGGCTACTAGAAAAGGAGTTGCTTTCCTGATTTCAGCTGTGCTCTTCTCATTGTTGGCAAACAGAAAAGCCACTGAGTTTTGAGCTTTGATTTAATACCCTGTGACTATGCCAAAATTTTGAATCTGCTCGAATAATTTGGCAGTAGCAGCGTGTGACTCTGTAAACACAGGTTCATGTCATCTGCAAAGAGGGAGAGTTTTACGTCATTTTTCTCTATTTGGGTCTTCTTTATGTCTGTCTCTTGTCGTATGGCTGTAGCTAGGCATTCGAATAGTAAATTGAAGAAAATTGGAGAGAGTGATCATCCCTGTCTCATTCCTCAGTTTACATGAAAGGGCTTTAGATTTTCAGAATTAAGTATAATGCTGGGTGGAGGTTTGTTATATTGAGGAATGTTCCCTGGATTCCTAATTTTTCCAGAGCCTTCATCCTAAAAGTGTATTGGAGCTTTTCAAATGATTTTTCTGCATCGACTGAAATAACCGTGATGTTCTTATTCTTGTTCTTGTTGATGTGATGAATTATAGTAATTGTTTTGTGTATATTACACCAGCTTTGCATCCCTGAAATGAATCTTGTTTGATCGTGGTGTATGAATTTTTGCATGAGATGCTGAAGTCGATTTACCAACATTTTGTTGAGAAGTTTGCATCGATGTTCTTCAACGAAATGGGTCTATAAGCTTCTGTTTTGATGAGTCCTTGCCTGGGATTGGGATAAGGGTTATGATGGCTTCATAGAAAGAGTTCAGTAGGGAACTTTCTCTTTCAATTTCATTGAAGAGTTTAGGAGTATTGCTGTGAGTTCTGATTTGAAAGCCTTCTAGAATTCTGCGGTAAATCCACCTGGTCATGGGCTTTCCCTGGGTGGGAAATCTGTTATTGCTCTTTCTATTTCCATGCTTGTTATTGGTCTGCGAAGGTGGTTTAAATCATCCAGGTTTAGTTTCTAGTTTGCTGGAAAGTCGTCCATTTCTTCCAGAGTCTGAAAATTATTAGCAGTACGGTTTGAGAATTATTCCCTTATAATGCTCAGAAGCTTGGTTGTATCTGTTGTGATGTTTCCATTCCCATCTCTAAATTTCATTGGGAGTGTTCTCTTCTTTTTCTGATAAGATTTGTTTAGGTCTCTCAATTTTGTTAATATTTTGGAAGAACCAACTCTTTCTTTTGCTTATTCTATGTGTTTTTTTTTTGAATTCTACTTCTTTCAATTCTGATGTAATTTTATTTGTTTCTTCCTTTCTAGTGCATAGGGGTTTAGCTTGCTGCTCTTTTTCAAGGAGGTTCAGATGTCTCATTAAATTGTTGGTTTCAGATCTCTCCAAATAGTTGATGTAGGAACTCAGAGCTATAAACTTGCCTCTGAGTACTGTCTTTGCTGTGTGCCAGAGGAGCTGGTAATTTGTGTGCTCACATTTGTTGAATATCATGAACATGTGAATTTCCTTTCTAATCTCTTCCAGGACACATTGGGGATTCAACAATGTGTTGTTCAGCCTCCATGTTTTACAGGAATTTCTTTGGTGGCTTTCGATGTTGACTTCTAATTTTATTCCTTTTTGGTCTGAGAGAATGCAGGGCATAACTTCAGTATTTCTGATTGGGACAAGTTGGTTTTGGGCCCTAATTAGTGGTGTATTTTGGGAAATGTGCCATGTGCTGCTGAGAAAAACGTGTATTCTGATGCTGCTGGGTGAAATATTCAGAGATGTCTGTTAATTCTTGTTGATCTATGCAATTGTTT
>NW_012286919.1:0-862 GCF_000151885.1 Dipodomys ordii
TCAGAAGGCAGCCTAACTGGAGGTCAGAGGGTCAGTGGAAATCAGAGAGGGCCCGTATGGGGGTACAGTGTCCTGAGGGTCCTCTCAGGAACAAGGATCCTGCAGAAAGCACTCTTCCAGCCATGTGTTTGGTGCTGGCAGCTGGGCAGAGGTTATGGGAAAGGACACATGGGTCCAGAATACCTCAGCCTTCTCATTATCTCACAGATCTGGACATGGCTGAAGAAATCTCTCATTTTCTGATGTAATAGCTTCCCACAGAACCCACTGGTTCCTTCACTCCTGACATTCAAGAGAAAGTTCCAGCACCTATTGAGCCTGCCTGCCTTCCCTCCTTCCTTCCTTCCTTCCTTCCTTCCTTCCTTCCTTCCTTCCTTACTTCCTTCCTTCCTTCCTTACTTCCTTCCTTCCTTCCTTCCTTATCTCTTTCCTTAAGGATGTACGTCTTTGCGTTGTTCGGGACCTCAATCCACCCGAAACAAACAAACCCCATTTTGGAAGTCAAAACTGGGAGTTTTTATTGGAAAGACATTGACTGCAGGTATACTCTTTCTTGGTCACAAGACCTGAATTTGCCTTGAATACACTTACACTGTTACAAAACTGAGCGATGACACTAGAAGAGGAAAGATAGAGCAGAAATACAATATCGACTGACCATAACTACTGCTCTGGAGAAGTATAGTGGAATGTCACGGTGACTGGAGGACAGCCAGGAGATATGAAGCATAGCACTCGAGCTGGTTTAGGCTTACATAGGTGCAGGAACATAGGGCACGGTCAACGGAGCTTGATAGTTCGTGAACTAATCTGGCAGGTCGACAATCTCTTGTGCAATTTCTTCCCCGCCTCTAGGAAATCA
>NW_012286920.1:0-1101 GCF_000151885.1 Dipodomys ordii
GGTAGAATGCTGCTATCCTTCTCCCCCTTGCTCCCCCCCCAAAAGATAAAAAGCTCAGGGGCAGTCCCCAGGCCTGAGTTCAAACCCCAGCACCAATAACAAAAACAAAAACAGACACCAAAGAGACCCTGTCTTGCCTGTGTCCATCACCAGCCAGAAGTAGACTGAAACTAAACAGAAACAACAGAAAATTTCTTGACTCTGCCATATCCTGTTATGCCACAAAAATCTCTGCCCAGAACTCCCCATGCTCTATCTCCCCTCAAAAGCTTGCTCTGAAATGGCGCCCCCTTCTCTCTCCTAAATAATCAACCTCTTCCTCTCAACTAGATCTTTTTTTGGCCTTACAAATATGTTCAAACCTATGCTTGGGAACAAAACCCTCCTTCTACCCCACCAACTACTTACTGGGGGTGGGGTGGGGGGATCTCTGTCTTTCTTTTTTTGGGGTGTGGGGGTCTGGTCGTGGGGCCTGAACTCTGGGCCTAGGCGCTGTCCCTCAGCTCTTCAGCTCAAGGCTAGCACACTACCACTTGAGCCACAGCGCCACTTCCAGCTTTTTTCTTATGTGGTGCTGAGGAATCGAACCCAGGGCCTCGAGCATGCAAGGCAAGTGCTCTACCACTGAGCCACCTTCCCAGTCCCGAACCTGGATGTTTGATCTCAAATCTCAAACGTTAATGACTGCTCTTCAGAGTTCATCTTCCAAGGCCATAAACAGCAAATCATCCCTGGTATTGACCACTGCCTTGTTGGAATGCTCGTGTCCCTTCGTTTCTCTGCATCTTCTTTTTTTTTTTTTTGTCGGTCGTGGGGCTTGAACTCTGGGCCTGGGCACTGTCCCTCAGCTCTTCAGCTCAAGGCGAGTGCTCTACCACTTGAGCTACAGCGCCACTTCCGGTTTTCTGGTGGTTTATTGGAGATAGGAGTCTCACAGTCTCTCCTGCCCGGGCTGGCTTTGAACCGCGATCCTCAGATCTCAGCCTCCTGAATAGCTAGGATTACAGGCGTGAGCCACCAGTGCCCGGCTTCTCTGCATCTTCTCTTGCTACCTCTTGCTACCCAGACTTCTTCCCAGCATTCTTCTCTCACTCTGTCCTT
>NW_012286921.1:0-2024 GCF_000151885.1 Dipodomys ordii
TCTGTTTCCCCCCGCTGTGTCCATCACTGTGTCCCCACTGTACTCCGGTATGTCCCTCATTGTCCCCCCGCTGTGTCCCACTGTTTCCCACTGTGCCCCAGCAGTGTCCCTGCTGTGTCCCGCTCTGTACCCCGCTGTGTCCCACTGTGTCCCGCTGTGTTCCCCCTTTGTTCTCCTCTGTGTCCTGCTGTGTCCCCTGATGTGTCCCCGCTGTGTCCCGCTGTGTCCAGCTGTGTCCCGCTGTGTCCCCGCTGTCCCCCGCTGTGTCCCCTGCTGTGTCCCAGCTGTGTCCAGCTGTGTCCCGTTTAGTCCCGCTGTGTCCCGCTGTGTCCCCGCTTTGTACCCCGCTGTGTCCCGCTGTGTCCTCCGCTGTGTCCCGCTGTGTCCCCTGCTGTGTCCCCCACTGTGTCCCTCTCTGTCCCGTTGTGTTCTTGCTGTGTCCCGCTGTGTCCCTGCTGTGTCCCCGCTGGGTCCCGCTGGGTCCCGCTGTGTCCCCGCTGTGTCCCCGCTGTGTCCCCGCTGTGTCCCGCTGTGTACCTGGTGTGTCCTAACTGTATAACCGCTAAGTCCCTCTGTGTCCCCGCAGTGTCCCACTGTGTCCCCCGCTGTTTCCCAGCTGTGTCCCGTTGTGTCCTTACTGTGTCCCTGCTTTGTCCTGCTGTGTCCCTCTGTGTCCCCACTGTCCCCCACTGTGTCCCCTTCTGTATCCCCCGCTGTGTACCGCTGTGTCCCAGCTGTGTCCCTGCTGTGTCCCGCTGTGTCCCCGCTGTGTCCCCGCTGTGTCCCGCTGTGTCCCTGGTGTGTCCTAACTGTGTAACTGCTAAGTCCCTCTGTCCCCGCAGTGTCCCACTGTGTGCCCCGCTGTTTCCCAGCTGTGTCCCGCTGTGTTCTCGCTGTGTCCCCAGCTGTGTCCTGCTGTGTCCCCCAATGTGTCCCCCACTGTGTCCCTCTGTGTTCCCCGTTGTTTCCCGCTGTGTCCTGCTGTGTCCCCGCTGTCCGCCGGTGTGTCACCGCTGTCCCCCCTGTATCCCACACTGTGTCCTGCTGTGTCCTCGCTGTGTGTCACTGTGTCCCTGCTGTGTCTCCGCTGAGTCCCGCTGGGTCCCTGTTGTGTCCTCTCTGTGTAACCGCTGAGTAACCGCTGAGTCCCTCTGTGTCCCAATATGTCCCCCGCTGTGTCCCCGCTGTGTCCCCGCTGTGTCCTCCTGTGTCCCGCTGTGTCCTCGCTGTGTCCTTCTGTATCCCGCTGTGTCCCCCGCTGTGTCCCCCACTATTTCCCCGCTGTGACCTGCTGTGTCCATGCTGTGTCCCCCGCTGTGTCCCGCTGTGTCCCGCTGTGTGTCCCGCTGTGTTCCCCGCTGTGTCCCGCTGTGTCCCACTGTGTGCCTGCTCTCCGCCGGTGTGTCCCCCGCTGTGTCCCGCTGTGTCCTGTGTGTCCCCGCTGTGGCCCGCTGTGTCCCGCTGTGTCCCCGCTGTGTCCCCGCTGTGTCCCAATGTGTACCGCTGTGTCTGCCTCTGTGTACCCAGCTGTGTACTGCTGTGTCCCCCGCTGTGTCCTCGCTTTGTCCCCCGCTGTTTCCCGCTGTTTCCCCCGCTGTGTCACCCACTGTGTCCCCAGCTGTGTCCGGCTCTGTCGCGCTGTGTTCCCCTTTGTCCCCTGCTGTGTCCCGCTGTGTTCTTTGCTGTGTCCCCCGCTGAGTCTCGCTGTTTCCCGCGCTGTTTACAGCTGTGTCCCCCACTGTGTCCCCCGCTGTGTCCCTGCTGTGTCCCCGCTGTGTCCCTCTGTGTCCCTGGTGTGTCCTCGCTGTGTAACTGCTATGTCTCTCTGTCCCCGCTGTTTCCCACTGTGTCCCGCAGTGTCCACCTATGTCCCCTCTGTGTCCTCGATGTATCCCATGCTGTGTCCCACTGTGTCCCCTGCTGTGTCCCCGCTGTGTCCCCGCTGTGTCCTAGCTGTTTCCCGCTGTGTAACCCGTTGTTCCAGGTTTGTCCCCACTGTCCCCCTCTGTGTCCCTTGCTTGTGT
>NW_012286922.1:0-9287 GCF_000151885.1 Dipodomys ordii
CTGGTGTGTCCTTGTCTGTGTAACTGCTATGTCTCTCTGTCCCCGCTGTGTCCCACTGTGTCCCGCAATGTCCACCTATGTCCCCTCTGTGTCCTCGCTGTATCCCATGCTGTGTCCCACTGTGTCCCCTGCTGTGTCCCCGCTGTGTCCCAGCTGTGTCCTAGCTGTGTCCCGCTGTGTCCCCGTTGTTCCCGGTTTGTCCCCACTGTCCCCCTCTGTGTCCCTCGCTGTGTCCCGCTGTTTCCCACTGTGCCCCTGCTGTGTCCCCGCTGTGTCCCGCTGTGTACCATACTGTGTCCCACTGTGTCCCCCGCTGTGTCCGTGCTATGTCCCTTTGTGTCCCGCTGTGTCCCGCTGTGTACTCTGCAGTGTACTGCTGTGTCCCCCGATGTGTCCCGCTGTGTCCCGCTGTGTCCCCGGCTGTGTCCCCTGCTGTGTCCCGCTCTTTCCCTCTGTGTCCCACTGTGTCCTTGCTGTGTCCCCATTTGTGTCCCGCTGTGTCCTCACTGTGTCCCCCGCTGTGTCCCCATGTGTCACGCTGTGTCCTCGCTGGGTCCCCCGCTGTGTCCCCGCTCTGTCGCTGCTGTGTTCCACTCTCTCCCCCTGTGTGCGGCTCTGTTTCCCCTGCTGTGTCCCCCGCTGTGTCCCGCAGTATCCCGGTGTGTTCTGCTTTGTCCACCGCTTTGTCCCGCTGTTTCCCACTGTACGCCTGCTGTGTCCCCGCTTTGTCCCGCTGTGTACCACGCTGTGTCCCACTGTGTCCCACTGTGTGCCCCTTTTTTTCCCATCTGTGTCCTGCTGTGTCTCCTGCTGTGTCCCCGCTGTGTCCCGCTGTGTCCCCGCTGTGTAACGCTGGGTCCCCCTTTGTGTCCCGCTGTATCCCCCGCTGTGTCCTCGCTGTGTCCCCCGCTGTGTCCCCGCTGTGTCCCACTATGTCCCGCTGTGTCCCGCTGTGTCCCCCGCTATATACTGCTCTGTCCCCCGCTGTGTCCCGCTGTGTCCCGCTGTTTCCCTGCTGTATCCCCGATGTGTCCCACTGTGTACCCCACTGTGTCCCTCTCTGTCCCGCTGTGTCCCCCTCTGTGTTCCCCTCTGTGTCCTGCTGTGTCCGGCTGTGTCCTGCTCTATCCTCGCTGTGTCCCAGCTGTGTCCCACTGTGTCCTCGTTGTTCCCCGGTTTGTCCCCACTGTCCCCCGCTGTGTCCCTCGCTGTGTACCTCTGTGTCCCGCTCTGTCCTCACTTTGTCCCCGCGATGTCCCGCTGTGTCCCTGCTCTGTCCCTGCTGTGTTCCACTCGCTCCCGTTGTGTGCGGCTCTGTGTCCCCTGCTGTGTCCCCCGCTGTGTCCCGCTGTTTCCCACTGTGCCCCTGCTGTGTCCCCGCCGTGTCCCGCTGTATACCCCGCTGTGTCCCACTGTGTCCCGCTGTGTGCCCCCTTTGTTCCCCTCTGTGTCCTGCTGTGTCCACTGCTGTGTCCCCGCTGTGTCCCTCTGTGTAACACGCTGTGTAACGCTGTGTCCCACTTTGTGTCCCGCTGTGTCCCCTCTGTGTCCCTGCTGTGTCCCACTGTGTCTCACTGTGACCTGCTGTGTACCGCGCAGTGTCCTGCTGTGTCACCCAATGTGTCCCGCTGTGTCCCCCTCAGTCCCCACTGTGTCCTGCTGTGTCCCCACTGTGTCCCGCTGTGTACCCCGCTGTGTCCCTGCTGTGGCCCGCTCTTTCACGCTGTGTCCTGTTGTGCCCTTGCTGTGTCCCCATTTGTGTCCCGCTGTGTCCTCGCTGGGTCCCCCGCTGGGTCCCGCTGTGTCCCCATGTGTCACGCTGTGTCCTCGCTGTGTATCCCTCTGTGTCCTTGCTGTGTCCCCCACTGTGTCCCCTGCTGTGTCCCGCTCTGTCCCGCTGTGTCCCCCGCTGTGTTCCCCTCTGTGTCCTGCTGTGTCCGGCTGTGTCCCGCTGTGTACTCGCTGTGTCCCCGCTGTGTCCCGCTGTGTCCTCGCTGTGTCCCAGCTGTGTCCCGCTGTGTCCCCGTTGTTCCCCGGTTTGTCCCCACTCTCCCCCGCTGTGTCCCTCGCTGTGTACCTCTGTGTCCTGCTCTGTCCTCGCTTTGTCCCCTCGATGTCCCGCTGTGTCCCCGCTGTGTCCCTGCTGTGTTCCACTCTCTCCCGCTGTGTGCGGCTCTGTGTCCCCTGCTGTGTCCCCAGCTGTGTCCCGCTGTATCCCGGTGTCTCTCGCTTTGTTTCCCGCTGTGTCCCGCTTTTTTCCATTGTGCCCCTGCTTGTCCCCGCTTTTTCCCGCTGTGTACCCCGCTGTGTCCCATTGTGTCCTGCTGTGTGCCCCCTTTGTTCCCCTCTGTGTCCTGCTGTGTCCCCTGCTGTGTCCCCGCTGTGTCCTTCTATGTCCCCGCTGTGTCCCTGCTGTGTCCCTTTGTGTCCCGCTGTGTCCCGCTGTGTACCCCGCAGTGTCCTGCTGTGTCGCCCGATATGTTCCTCTGTGTCCCGCTGTGTCCCCACAGTGTCCCGCTGTGTCCCCGCTGTGTCCCCTGCTTTGTCCCGCTGTGTCCCCGACTGTGTCCCCTGCTGTGTCCCGCTCTTTCACGCTGTGTCCTAGCTGTGTCGCGCTGTGTCCCCCTTGTTCCCCGGTTTGTCCCCACTGTCCCCCGCTGTGTCCCTCACTGTGTACCTCTGTGTCCCACTCTGTCCTCGCTTTGTCCCGCTATGTCCCGCTTTGTCCCTGCTGTGTCCGTGCTGTGTTCCACTCTCTCCCGCTGTGTACCCCGCTGTGTCCCATTGTGTCCCGCTGTGTGCCCCCTTTGTTCCCCTCTGTGTCCTGCTGTGTCCCCCGCTGTGTCCCGCTGTTTCCCACTGTGCCCCAGCTGTGTTCCCGCTGTGTCCCACTGTGTACCACACTGTGTCCCACTGTGTCCCCCGCTGTGTCCCGGCTTTGTCCCTTTGTGTCCCGCTGTGTCCCGCTGTGTACCCTGCAGTGTACTGCTGTGTCCTCCGATGTGTCTTGCTGTGTCTCGCTGTGTCCCCGGCGTTGTCCCCTGCTGTGTCCCGCTCTTTCCCGCTGTGTCCCGCTGTGTCCTTGCTGTGTCCCCATTTGTGTCCCGCTGTGTCCTCGCTGGGACCCCCGCTGTGTTCCGCTGTGTCCCCATGTGTCACGCAGTGTCCTTGCTGGGTCCCCCGCTGTGTCACCGCTCTGTCCCTGCTGTGTTCCACTCTCTCCCGCTGTGTGCGGCTCTGTGTCCCCTGCTGTGTCCCCGCTGTGTCCCGCTGTGTCCCCCGCTGTGTCCCTGCTGTGTCCCTTTGTATCCCTCTGTGTCCCGCTGTGTACCCCGCAGTGTCCCAATGTGTACCGCTGTGTCTGCCTATGTGTACCCCGCTGTATCCTGCTGTGTCCCCCAATGTGTCCTGCTGTGTCCTCGCTGTGTCCCCCGCTGTTTCCCGCTGTTTCCCCTGCTGTGTCACCCGGTGTGTCCCCAGCTGTGTCCGGCTGTGTCCCGCTGTGTTCCCCTGTGTCCCACGCTGTGTCCCGCTGATGTCCTTTTATGTGTCCCCAGCTGAGTCCCGCTGTGTCCCCCGGTGTTTACCGCTGTGTCCCCCACTGTGTCCCCCGCTGTGTCCCCGCTCTGTCCCGCTGTGTCCTGCTGTGTCCCTCTGTGTCGCCCCCTGTGTCCCCCTGTGTCTCCGCTCTTTTCCACTGTGACCCCGCGCTGTCCTGCTGTGTCCCCGTTGTCCACCGGTGTGTCCCTTCTCTTCCCCGCTGTGTCCCCGCTGTGTCCCAATGTGTCCCGATGTGTCCCGCTGTGTCGTCACTTTGTCACTGCTGTGTCTCGCTGTCTCCCGCTGTGTCCACGCTGTGTCCCGCTCTGACCCAGGCTGTGTCCCGCTGTGTCCCCCGCTGTGTTCCGCTGTGTCGCTGCTGTGTCCCGCTGTGTCCCCGCTGTGTACTGCTGTGTCCCTGCTGTCCTCCGTTGTGTCCCTGCTGTCCCAAGGGGTGTCCCCGCTGTCCCCCGCTGTATCCCCCTCTGTGTCCCACTGTGTCCCGTTTTGTCCCGCTTGTCCCGCTGTGTCCCCCCGTGTCCCCGCTGTGTCCTTGCTATGTCCCACGCTGTGTTTCGCTGTGTCCCCCCTGTGTCCCCGCTGTCCCCCGCTGTGTCCTGGTGTGTCCCCACTGTCCCCAGCTGTGTCAGCGATGTCACCCGCTGTGTCCCCCGCTGTGTCTCCCGCTGTGTCCCCCGCTTTGTCCTCGCTATGTTCCGCTGTATCCCGTGGTGTCTGACTTTGTGCCCCGCTGTGTCACCCGCTGTGTCCCCGCTGTGTCCCGCTTTGTCCCCACTGTGTCCCACTGTGTCCCGCTGTGTCCCCCGCTGTGTCCGGTTGTGTTTCCCGCTGTGTCCCGCTGTGTCCTGCTGTGTACCGGCTATGTCCCGCTGTGTACCGATGTGTCCCCGCTGTGTCCCCGCTGTGTCTTCCTGCTGTCCCCCACTCTGTCCCCACTGTGTTCTGCTGTGTCCCAGCTGTGTCCCCGCTGTGTCTCCCTGCAATCCCCCGCTGTGTCCCCTCTGTGTCCCGCTGTGTCTTCGCTGTGTCCCGCTGTGTCCTCGCTGTGTCCTGCTGTGTCCCCGCTGTCCCCCGCTGTGTCCCCTACTGTGTCCCCGCTGTGTCCAGCTGTGTCCCGTTTTGTCCCGCTGTGTCCCGCTGTGTCCCCGCTTTGTCCCCTGCTTTGTCCCCTCTGTGTCCCGCTGTGTCCGGTGTGACCCCCTCTGTGTCCCGCTGTGTCTTCACTGTGTCCCACTGTGTCCTTGCTGTGTCCCCGCTGTTTCCCGCTGTGTCCTGCTGTGTCCGGCTGTGTCCCCGCTGTCCCCCGCTGTGTCCCCTGCTGTGGACCCGCTGTGTCCAGCTGTGTCCGGTTTTGTCCCGCTGTGTCCCCTGCTGTGTCCCCCGTGGTGTCCCGCTGTGTCCTCGCTGTGTGCCCCGCTGTGTCCCACTGTGTCTTCACTGTGGCCCCCGCTGTGTCCCGCTGTGTCCCACTGTGTCCCCGTTGTCCTCGGGTGTGTCAGCGCTGTCCCCCGCTGCAGCCCACGCTGTGTCCCGCTGTGTCCTCGCTGTGTCTCACTGTGTCCCTGCTGTGTCTCCGCTGTGTCCCTCTGTGTCCCTGGTGTGTCCTCGCTGTGTAACCGCTGAGTCCCTCTGTGTCCCCGCTGTGTCCCACTGTGTCCCCCGCTGTGTCCCCGCTGTGTCCTCCTGTGTACTCGCTGTGTCCTTCTGTATCCCGCTGTGTCCCCCGCTGTGTCCCCCACTATTTCCCCGCTGTGACCCGCTGTGTCCATGCTATGTCCCCCACTGTGTCCCGCTGTGTCCTTTTATGTGTCCCCAGCTGAGTCCCGCTGTGTCCCCCGCTGTTTACCGCTGTGTCCCCCACTGTGTCCCCTGCTGTGTCCCCGCTGTGTCCCCGCTCTGTCCCGCTGTGTCCCGCTGTGGCCCTCTGTGTCGCCGCCTGTGTCCCCCTGTGTCTCCGCTCTTTCCCACTGTGACCCCCGCGCTGTCCTGCTGTGTCCTCGTTGTCCACCGGTGTGTCCCCTCTTTCCCCGCTGTCTCCCCGCTGTGTCCCGCTGTGTCCCGATGTGTCCCGCTGTGTCGTCACTTTGTCACTGCTTTGTCTCGCTGTCTCCCGCTGTGTCCACGCTGTGTCCCGCTCTGACCCAGGCTGTGTCCTGCTGTGTCCCCTGCTGTGTTCCGCTGTGTCGCTGCTGTGTCCCGATGTGCCCCGCTGTGTACCGCTGTGTCCCCGCTGTCCCCCACTGTGTCCCTGCTGTCCCAAGGGGTGTCCCCGCTGTCGCCCGCTTTATCCCCTTTTGTGTCCCGCTGTGTCCCGTTTTGTCCCGCTGTGTCCCGCTGTGTCCCCCCTGTGTCCCTGCTGTGTCCTCGCTGTGTCCCCCGCTGTGTCTCACTGTGTCCCCCCTGTGTCCCCGCTGTCCCCTGCTGTGTCCTGGTGTGTCCCCGCTGTCCCCAGCTGTGTCAGCGATATCACCCGCTGTGTCACCCGCTGTGTCCCCCGCTGTGTCCCCACTATGTTCCGCTGTATCCCGTGGTGTCTGACTTTGTGCCCCGCTGTGTCACCCGCTATGTCCCCGCTGTGTCCGGCTTTGTCCCCACTGTGTCCCGCTGTGTCCCGCTGTGTACCGATGTGTCCCCGCTTTGTCCCCGCTGTGTCTCCCTGCTGTCCCCTGCTGTGTCCCCACTGTGTTCTGCTGTGTCCCAGCTCTGTCCCCGCTGTGTCTCCCTGAAGTCCCCCGCTGTGTCCCCTCTGTGTCCCGCTGTGTCTTCACAGTGTCCCGCTGTGCCCTCGCTGTGTCCTGCTGTGTCCCCGCTGTCCCCCGCTGTGTCCCATACTGTGGCCCCGCTTTGTCCCTGCTCTCCCCCGGTGTGTCCCCCGCTGTGTCCCGCTGTGCCCTGCTGTGTCCCCGCTGTGGCCCGCTGTGTCCTGCTGTGTCCGCCTCTATGTCCCACGCTGTGTCCCGCTGTGTCTCCGCTGTGTCCCCGCTGGGTCCTGCTGGGTCCCGCTGTGTCCCCGCTGTGTCCACGCTGTGTCCCGCTGTGTCCCTGGTGTGTCCTCGCTGTGTAATCTCTATGTCCCTCTATGTCCCCGCTGTGTCCCGCAGTGTCCCCCTATGTCTCCGCTGTGTCCTCGCTGTGTCCTTCTGTATCCCGCTGTGTCCCCCGCTGTGTCCCCCACTATTTCCCCGCTGTGAAATGCTGTGTCCCACAGTGTCCCTGCTGTGTCCTCGCTGTATCCCCAGCTGTGTCCCACTGTGTCCCACGCTGTGTCCCCGCTGTGTCCCCGCTGTGTCCTCCTGTGTCCCGCTGTGTCCTCGCTGTGTCCTTCTGTATCCCGCTGTGTCCCCCTCTGTGTCCCCCACTATTACCTCGCTGTGACCCGCTGTGTCCATGCTATGTTCCCTGCTGTGTCCCGCTGTGTCCTCGCTGTGTCCCCGCTGGGTCCCGATCTGTCCTGCTGTGTCCCGATGTGTCCGCCTCTGTGTCCCCCGCTATGTCCTACTGTGTCCCCGCTGTGTCTCCGCTAGGTCCCGCTGGGTCCTGCTGTGTCCCCGCTGTGTCCCCGCTGTGTCCCACTGTGTCCCTGGTGTGTCCTCGCTGTATACCTGCTATGTCTCTCTGTCCACGGTGTGCCCCACTGTGTCCCGCAGTGTCCCCCTATGTCCCCTGTGTGTCCTCGCTGTATCCCCTACTGTGTCCCACTGTGTCCCCTGCTGTGTCCCCGCTGTGTCCCCGCTGTGTCCTAGCTTTGTCCCGCTGTGTCCCCGTTGTTCCCCCGTTTGTCCCCACTGTCCCCCGCTGTGTCCCTCGCTGTGTACCTCTGTGTCCCGCTCTGTCCTCGCTTTGTCCCCGCGATGTCCCTCTGTGTCCCTGCTGTGTCCGTGCTGTGTTCCACTCTCTCCCGCTGTGTGCGGCTCTGTGTCCCCTGCTGTGTCCCCCGCTGTGTCCTGCTGTATCCCGGTGTGTCCCGCTTTGTCCCCCGCTGTGTCCCGCTGTTTCCCACTGTGCCCCTGCTGTGTCCCCGCTGTGTCCCGCTGTGTACCCCGCTGTGTCCCACTGTGTCCCGCTGTGTGCCCGCTTTGTTCCCCTCTGTGTCCTGCTGTGTCCCCGCTGTGTCCCGCTGTGTTCCCGCTGTGTAACGCTGTGTCCCCCTTTGTGTCCCGCTGTGTCCCCCGCTGTGTCCCAGCTGTGTCCCGCTGTGTCCCCCTGTGTCCTGCTGTGTCCCCTGCTGTGTCCCCCGCTGTGTCCCGCTGTGGCCTTCCTGTGTCCCCGGCTCTGTCCCTCTGTGTCCCGCTTTGTCCTCGTTGTGTCCCCTGCTATATCCCGCTTTGTTCCCCCCTCTGTCCCGCTGTGTCCCCGCTGTGTCCCGCTGTGTCCCCCGCTATATCCTGCTCTGTCCCCGGCTGTGTCCAGCTGTGTCCCTGCTGTATCCCCGATGTGTCCCACTGTGTACCCCGCTGTGTCCCGCTGTGTCCCCCGCTGTGTTCCCCTCTGTGTCCTGCTGTGTCCGGCTGTGTCCGGCTGTGTCCCGCTGTGTACTCGCTGTGTCCTCGCTGTGTCCCGCTGTGTCCTCGCTGTGTCCCAGCTGTGTCCCGCCGTGTCCCCGTTGTTCCCCGGTTTGTCCCCACTGTCCCCCGCTGTGTCCCTCGCTGTGTACCTCTGTGTCCTGCTCTGTCCTCGCTTTGTCCCTGCGATGTCCCGCTGTGTCCCCGCTTTGTCCCTACTGTGTTCCACTCTCTCCCGCTGTGTGTGGCTCTGTGTCACCTGCTGTGTCCCCCGCTGTGTCCCGCTGTGTTCCGGTGTGTTCCGCTTTGTCCCCTGCTGTGTCCCGCTGTTTTCCACTGTGCCCCGGCTTGTCCCCGCTGTGTCCCGCTGTGTACCCCGCTGTGTCCCATTGTGTCCCGCTGTGTGCCCACTTTATTCCCCTCTGTGTCCTGCTGTGTCCCCTGCTGTGTCCCCCCTGTGTCCTACTGTGTCCCCGCTGTGTAACGCTGTGTCCCCCGTTGTGTCCCGGCTGTGTCCCTTTGTGTCCCGCTGTGTCCCGTTGTGTACCCCGCAGTGTCCTGCTGTGTCGCCCGATGTGTCCAGCTGTGTCCCGCTGTGTCCCCACTGTGTCCCGCTGTGTCCCCGCTGTGTCCCCTGCTGTGTCCCGCTGTGTCCCCGGCTGTGTCCCCCGCTGTGTCCCGCTCTTTCACGCTGTGTCCTGCTGTGTCCTTGCTGTGTCCCCATTTGTGTCCCGCTGTGTCCTTGCTGGGTCCCCCGCTGAGTCCCGCTGGGTCCCCATGTGTCACGCTGTGTTCTCGCTGTGTATCCCTCTGTGTCCCGCTGTGTCCTTGTTGTGTCCCCCACTGTGTCCCTGCTGTGACCCGATGTGTCCCTGCTGTGTCCCCCGCTGTGTCCCACTGTGTCCTCTCTGTGTCCCCGGCTGTGTCTCCCGCTGTGTCCCGCTCTTTCCCGCTGTGTCCCGCTGTGTCCTTGCTGTATCCCCATTTGTGTCCCGCTGTGTCCTCTCTGTGTCCCACGCTGTGTCCCACTGTGTCCCCATGTGTCATGCTGTGTCCTCTCTGTGTATCCCTCTGTGTCACGCTGTATCCTCGCTGTGTCCCACACTGAGTCCCCGCTATGACCCGCTGTGTACCTGCTGTGTAACTACTGTGTCCCGCTGTGTCCAGCTGTAACACGCTGAGTCCAGATGTCCCCGCTGTGTCCCGATGTGTCACCACTGACTG
>NW_012286923.1:0-1984 GCF_000151885.1 Dipodomys ordii
CCTTGCTGTGTCCCCATTTGTGTCCCGCTGTGTCCTCGCTGGGTCCCCCGCTGGGTCCCGCTGTGTCCCCATGTGTCACGCTGTGTTCTCGCTGTGTATCCCTCTGTGTCCCGCTGTGTCCTTGCTGTGTCCCCCACTGTGTCCCTGCTGTGACCCGATGTGTCCCTGCTGTGTCCCCCGCTGTGTCCCCCACTGTGTCCTCTCTGTGTCCCCGGCTGTGTCTCCCGCTGTGTCCCGCTCTTTCCCGCTGTGTCCCGCTGTGTCCTTGCTGTGTCCCCATTTGTGTCCCGCTGTGTCCTCTCTGTGTCCCACGCTGTGTCCCGCTGTGTCCCCATGTGTCATGCTGTGTCCTCTCTGTGTATCCCTCTGTGTCCCGCTGTATCCTCGCTGTGTCCCACACTGTGTCCCCGCTGTGACCCGCTGTGTCCCTGCTGTGTCGCTGCTGTGTCCTGCTGTGTCCCGCTGTGTCCCGCTGTGTCCCCGATGTCACCCGCTGTGTCCCATTGTGTCCCCGCTGTCTGCATGTGTGTCCCCGCTGTCTCCCGCTGTGTCCCGCTGTGTCCTCGCTGTGCCCCCAGCTGTGTCCCGCTGTGTCCCCCGCTGTGTCCCCCACTGTGTCCCGCTGTGTCCCCTGCTGTGTCCTGCTGTGTTCCGCTGTGTCCCCGCTGTCCGGCGGTGTGTCACCGATGCCCCCCGTTGTGTCCTCCGCTGTGTCCCGCTGTGTCCTCGCTGTGTCTCACTGTGTCCCCACTTTGTCTCCGCTGTGTCCCACTGTGTCCCCCGCTGTTTCCCCGCTGTGTCCCCGCTGTGTCCCGCTGTGTCCTCACTGTGTCCTTCTGAATCCTGCTGTGTCCCCCGCTGTGGCCCCCACTATTTCTCCGCTGTGATTTGCTGTGTCCATGCTGTGTCCCCCGCTGTGACCCTCTGTGTCCCTGCTGTGTCCCTGCTGTGTCCCGCTGTGTCCCGCTGTGTCCCCGATGTCCCCCGCTGTGTCCCGTTGTGTCCCCGCTGTCTGCAGGTGTGTCCCCACTGTCCGCCGCTATGTCCCCCGCTGTGTCCCGCTGTGTCCTCACTGTGTCCCCAGCTGTGTCCCGCTGTGTCCCCCGCTGTGTCCCCCACTGTGTCCCGCTGTGACCCCTGCTGTGTCCTGCTGTGTTCCGCTGTGTCCCCGCTGTCCGGCGGTGTGTCACCGCTGTCCCCCGCTCTGTCCTCCGCTGTGTCCCGCTGTGTCTTCGCTGTGTCTCACTGTGTCCCCACTTTGTCTCCGCTGTGTCCCACTGTGTCCCCCGCTGTTTCCCCGCTGTGTCCCCGCTGTGTCCCACTGTGTCCTCACTGTGTCCTTCTGTATCCTGCTGTGTCCCCCGCTGTGTCACCCATTATTTCTCCGCTGTGATTGGCTGTGTCCATGCTAGATCCCCCGCTGTGTCCCGCTGTGCCCCCCTCTGTGTTCCCCGCTCTGTCCCACTGTGTCCTCGCTGTGTCCCTGCTGTGTCCCGCTGTGTCATGCTTTGTCCCGCTGTGTCCCTCTGTGTTGCCCCCTGTGTCCCCCTGTGTCTCCGCTGTTTCCCACTGTGACCCCCACGCTGTCCTGCTGTGTCCCCGTTGTCCACCGGTGTGTCCCCTCTGTCCCCCGCTGTGTCCCCGCTGTGTCCCCGGTGTGTCCCTGTTGTGTCCCCCGCTGTGACCCCTGCTGTGTCCCGCTGTGTCCCCGGCTGTGTCCCCGGCTGTGTCCCACTCTTTCCCTTGTGTCCTTGCTGTGTCCCCATTTGTGTCCCGCTGTGTCCTCGCTGGGTCACCCGCTGTGTCCCGCTGTGTCCCCATGTGTCACGCTGTGTCCTCTCTGTGTATCCCTCTGTTTCCCGCTGTGTCCTCGCTGTGTCCCCCACTGTGTCCAGGCTGTGACCAGCTGTGTCCCTGCTGTGTCCCCGCTGTGTCCTGGTGTGTCCCGCTGTGTCCCCGATGTCCACTGCTGTGTCCCGTTTGA
>NW_012286924.1:0-3000 GCF_000151885.1 Dipodomys ordii
TCTGACTTTGTGCCCCGCTGTGTCACCCGCTGTGTCCCCGCTGTGTCCCGCTTGTCCCCACTGTGTCCACTGTGTCCAGCTGTGTCCCTGCTGTGTCCCGCTGTGTCCCCCGCTGTGTCCGGTTGTGTTTCCCGCTGTGTCCCGCTGTGTCCTGCTGTGTACCGGCTGTGTCCCGCTGTGTACCGATGTGTCCCCGCTGTGTCCCCGCTGTGTCTCCCTGCTGTCCCCCGCTCTGTCCCCACTGTGTTCTGCTGTGTCCCAGCTGTGTCCCCGCTGTGTCTCCCTGCAATCCCCCGCTGTGTCCCCTCTGTGTCCCGCTGTGTCTTCGCTGTGTCCCGCTGTGTCCTCGCTGTGTCCTGCTGTGTCCCCGCTGTCCCCCGCTGTGTCCCCTGCTGTGTCCCCGCTGTGTCCAGCTGTGTCCCGTTTTGTCCCGCTGTGTCCCGCTGTGTCCTCGCTTTGTCCCCTGCTTTGTTCCCTCTGTGTCCCGCTGTGTCCGGTGTGACCCCCTCTGTGTCCCGCTGTGTCTTCACTGTGTCCCACTGTGTCCTTGCTGTGTCCCCGCTGTTTCCCGCTGTGTCCTGCTGTGTCCGGCTGTGTCCCCGCTGTCCCCCGCTGTGTCCCCTGCTGTGGACCCGCTGTGTCCAGCTGTGTCCGGTTTTGTCCCCCTTTGTCCCCTGCTGTGTCCCCCGTGGTGTCCCGCTGTGTCCTCGCTGTGTGCCCCGCTGTGTCCCACTGTGTCTTCACTGTGGCCCCCGCTGTGTCCCGCTGTGTCCCACTGTGTCCCCGTTGTCCTCGGGTGTGTCAGCGCTATCCCCCGCTGCAGCCCACGCTGTGTCCCGCTGTGTCCTCGCTGTGTCTCACTGTGTCCCTGCTGTGTCTCCGCTGTGTCCCTCTGTGTCCCTGGTGTGTCCTCGCTGTGTAACCGCTGAGTCCCTCTGTGTCCCCGCTGTGTCCCACTGTGTCCCCCGCTTTGTCCCCGCTGTGTCCCCGCTGTGTCCTCCTGTGTACTCGCTGTGTACTTCTGTATCCCGCTGTGTCCCCCGCTGTGTCCCCCACTATTTCCCCGCTGTGACCCGCTGTGTCCATGCTATGTCCCCCACTGTGTCCCGCTGTGTCCTTTTATGTGTCCCCAGCTGAGTCCCGCTCTGTCCCCCGCTGTTTACCGCTGTGTCCCCCACTGTGTCCCCTGCTGTGTCCCCGCTCTGTCCCGCTGTGTCCCGCTGTGGCCCTCTGTGTTGCCGCCTGTGTCCCCCTGTGTCTCCGCTCTTTCCCACTGTGACCCCCGCGCTGTCCTGCTGTGTCCTCGTTGTCCACCGGTGTGTCCCCTCTTTCCCCGCTGTCTCCCCGCTGTGTCCCGCTGTGTCCCGATGTGTCCCGCTGTGTCGTCACTTTGTCACTGCTTTGTCTCGCTGTCTCCCGCTGTGTCCACGCTGTGTCCCGCTCTGACCCAGGCTGTGTCCTGCTGTGTCCCCTGCTGTGTTCCGCTGTGTCGCTGCTGTGTCCCGATGTGCCCCGCTGTGTACCGCTGTGTCCCCGCTGTCCCCCACTGTGTCCCTGCTGTCCCAAGGGGTGTCCCCGCTGTCGCCCGCTTTATCCCCTTTTGTGTCCCGCTGTGTCCCGTTTTGTCCCGCTGTGTCCCGCTGTGTCCCCCCTGTGTCCCTGCTGTGTCCTCGCTGTGTCCCCCGCTGTGTCTCACTGTGTCCCCCCTGTGTCCCCGCTGTCCCCCGCTGTGTCCTGGTGTGTCCCCGCTGTCCCCAGCTGTGTCAGCGATATCACCCGCTGTGTCACCCGCTGTGTCCCCCGCTGTGTCCCCACTATGTTCCGCTGTATCCCGTGGTGTCTGACTTTGTGCCCCGCTGTGTCACCCGCTATGTCCCCGCTGTGTCCGGCTTTGTCCCCACTGTGTCCCGCTGTGTCCCGCTGTGTACCGATGTGTCCCCGCTGTGTCCCCGCTGTGTCTCCCTGCTGTCCCCCGCTGTGTCCCCACTGTGTTCTGCTGTGTCCCAGCTCTGTCCCCGCTGTGTCTCCCTGCAGTCCCCCGCTGTGTCCCCTCTGTGTCCCGCTGTGTCTTCACAGTGTCCCGCTGTGTCCTCGCTGTGTCCTGCTGTGTCCCCGCTGTCCCCCGCTGTGTCCCTTACTGTGTCCCCGCTTTGTCCCTGCTCTCCCCTGGTGTGTCCCCCGCTGTGTCCCGCTGTGTCCTGCTGTGTCCCCACTGTGGCCCGCTGTGTCCTGCTGTGTCCGCCTCTATGTCCCACGCTGTGTCCCGCTGTGTCCCCGCTGTGTCCCCGCTGGTTCCTGCTGGGTCCCGCTGTGTCCCCGCTGTGTCCACGCTGTGTCCCGCTGTGTCCCTGGTGTGTCCTCGCTGTGTAATCTCTATGTCCCTCTATGTCCCCGCTGTGTCCCGCAGTGTCCCCCTATGTCCCCACTGTGTCCTCGCTGTGTACTTCTGTATCCCGCTGTGTCCCCCGCTGTGTCCCCCACTATTTCCCCGCTGTGAAATGCTATGTCCCACAGTGTCCCTGCTGTGTCCTCGCTGTATCCCCCGCTGTGTCCCACTGTGTGCCCCGCTGTGTCCCCGCTGTGTCCTCGCTGTGTCCTTCTGTATCCCGCTGTGTCCCCCGCTGTGTCCCCCACTATTACCTCGCTGTGACCCGCTGTGTCCATGCTATGTTCCCTGCTGTGTCCTGCTGTGTCCTCGCTGTGTCCCCGCTGGGTTCCGATCTGTCCCGTTGTGTCCCGATGTGTCCGCCTCTGTGTCCCCCGCTGTGTCCTACTGTGTCCCCGCTGTGTCTCTGCTGGGTCCCGCTGTGCCCTGCTGTGTCCCCGCTGTGTCCCCGCTGTGTCCCACTGTGTCCCTGGTGTGTCCTCGCTGTGTACCTGCTATGTCTCTCTGTCCCCGCTGTGCCCCACTGTGTCCCGCAGTGTCCCCCTATGTCCCCTCTGTGTCCTCGCTGTATCCCCTACTGAGTCCCACTGTGTCCCCTGCAGTGTCCCCGCTGT